>NC_041381.1:119696256-119763517 GCF_002162155.2 Triticum dicoccoides
TTTAGAAGTGGAGAATCATCATAACAAGAAACTAAAGTTTCTACAATCCGATCATGGAGGAGAATATTTGAGTTACAAGTTTGGTCTTCATTTAAAACAATGTGGAATAGTTTCATGGGTCACGCCACCTGGAACACTATAGTGTAATGGTGTGTCCGAACGTCATAACCGCACTTTATTAGATATGGTGCGATCTATGATGTCTCTTACCAATTTACCACTATTGTTTTGGGGTTATACATTAGAGACAGTTGCATTCACATTAAAAAGGGCACCATCAAAATCCGCTGAGACGACACCATATGAACTGTGGTTTGGCAATAAACCTAAGCTGTCGTTTCTTAAAGTTTGGGGCTGCGATGCTTATGTGAAAAAGCTTCAACTTGATAAGCTCGAACCCAAATCGGAGAAATGCATCTTCATAGGATGCCCAAAGGAAACTGTTGGGTACACCTTCTATCACAGATCCAAAGGCAAAATATTCATTGCTAAGAATGGATCCTTTCTAAAGAAGGAGTTTCTCTCAAAAGAAGTGAGTGGGAGGAAAGTAGAACTTGATGAGGTAATTGTACCTTCTCCCGAATTGGAAAGTAGTTCATCACGGAAATCAGTTCCAGTGGTTCCTACACCAATTAGTGAGGAAGCTAATGATGATGATCATGAAACTTCAGATCAAGTTACTACCGAACCTCGTAGGTCAACCAGAGTACGGTCCGCACCAGAGTGGTACGGTAATCCTATTATGGAATTCATGTTACTAGACCATGATGAACCTATGAACTATGAGGAAGCGATGATGAGCCCAGATTCCGCGAAATGGCTTGAGGCCATGAAATCTGAGATGGGATCCATGTATGAGAATAAAGTGTGGACTTTGGTGGACTTGCCCGATGATCGGTAAGCTATAGAAAATAAATGGATCTTCAAGAGGAAGACAAATGCTAATGGTAGTGTTACTATCTACAGAGCTCGACTAGTCGCAAAAGGGTTTTCGACAAGTTCCAGATGTTTACTACAATGAGATTTTCTCAACCGTAGCGATGCTTAAGTCCATCCGAATCATGTTAGCAATTGCCATATTTTACGAAATCTGGCAAATGGATGTCAAAACTACATTCCTTAAATGGATATCTCTAAGGAGAGTTGTATATGATGCAACCAGAAGGTTTTGTCAATCCTAAAGGTGCTAACAAAGTGTGCGAGATCCAGCGATCCATCTATGGACTGGTGCAAGCATCTTAGAGTTGGAATATACGCTTTGATGAGTTGATCAAAGCATATAGTTTTATACAGACTCGTGGTGAAGCCTGTATTTATAAGAAAGTGAGTGGGAGCACTACAACCTTTCTAATAAGTATGTGTGAATGACATATTGTTGATCAGAAATAATGTAGAATTTTCTAGAAAGCATAAAGGAGACTTTGAAAGGAGATTTTCAATGAAAGACCTTGGTGAAGCTGCTTACATATTGGGCATCAAGATCTATAGAGATATATCAAGATGCTTGATAAGATTTTTCAATAAGTATATACCTTGACAAGATTTTGAAAGAGTTCAAAATGGATCAGTCAAAGAAGGAGTTCTTGCGTGTATTACAAGGTGTAAAGTTGAGTAAGACTCAAAGCCCGACCACGGCAGAAAAATGAAAGTCATTCCCGATGCCTCAGTCATAGGTTCTATAAAGTATGTCATGCTATGTACCAGACCAGTTATGTGCCTTGCTATGATTTTGGCAAGGGGTCACAATAGTCATCCAGGAGTGGATCACTGTATAACGGTCAAAGTTATCCTTAGTTACCTAAGAGTACTAAGGAAGTATTTCTCGGTTATGGAGGTGATAAAGAGTTCGTCATAAAGAGTTACGTCGATGTAAGCTTTACACCAATCTAGATTACTCTGAGTCTCAATCTGGATACATATTGAAAGTGGGAGTGTCGGTGTCAAAACCGGCGGATCTCGGGTAGGGGGTCCCGAACTGTGCGTCTAGGCGGATGGTAACAGGAGACAAGGGACACGATGTTTTACCCAGGTTCGGGCCCTCTTGATGGAGGTAAAACCCTACGTCCTGCTTGATTGATATTGATATTGTGGATGTTTACAAGAGTGGATCTACCACGAGATCAAGGAGGCTAAACCCTAGAAGCTAGCCTATGGTATGATTGTAATGGTTGTTGTTGTGTCCTACGGACTAGAGCCATCCGGTTTATATAGACACCGGAGAGGGCTAGGGTTACATAGAGTCGGTTACAATGGTAGGAGATCTACGTATCCGTATCGCCAAGCTTGCCTTCCACGCCAAGGAAAGTCCCATCCGGACACGGGACGAAGTCTTCAATCTTGTATCTTCATAGTCTTGGAGTCCGGTCGATGATGACAGTCCGGCCGATGATAGTTCGGTCGATGATGGTAGTACGGCTATCTGGACACCCCCTAATCCGGGACTCCCTCAGTAGCCCCCGAACCAGGCTTCAATGATGATAAGTCCAGCATGTGTGTAGTCTTCGGCGTTGCAAGGCGGTTCTCCTTCAAGTTCTACGTACCTACCGAACAATGTCCGGCTTCCTCATCAATGTTGCGCGTCTTGGCTTCCACGCCCAATAATGGCCTTCTTCCACGCGTCATGCGAATGTGAAAAGCCAGGGTGTCTTTTATGTTTTACCCCCTAGTTGTGCGAATAATCTGCCTATAAGGGAGGCGAGAATCCAGATCCAAATCACCATCTTCCTCCCACAAATACTCATCGGAGCGCTTTCGACCAAGAATCCATTCCATCATGGACCGTCAACGCGGCTCCTCTTCTCGCGCTCCCAGCCCTTTGCCAGGAGATTGGAGGAGATGCTCTATTCCGCACAACGAGCTGGTGAAGCTCCAAGCGGGGGGGATATCTCCCTCCAGCCTTCATGGTTCCGGTTCGAGCCGAGCTGGCCACCTACAAAGGTGGGAAGCAGGCGGAGGTTACCCCAAGTCCCAACAAAGGGGAGCGGGTATGCTTCGTCCCCTATCTGATAAGGGGGCTCGGATTTCCTGTACATCCATTCCTCCGCGGGCTCCTGGAGTTCTACGGACTCCAGCTTCATCACCTCACGCCCGCCTCAATCCTGCATATTGCGGGTTACGTAGCTCTTTGCGAGCTATTCCTGGGCGTCGAGCCCCATTTCGCGCTGTGGAAGAGGTTGTTCTGCCTTGACCCCGCTCTCACGAGGGGTCCATATATCAAGTGGGCGGCGCCGAAATATGGCTCATTGCCGGGACCGGATATCCATCCGGAACCCCTAAGAAGGCGTCCGAAGACTGGCCTTCGGAATGGTTTTATATAGAAGACGCTTCGCTGCCGGACCCTGTTCCGATCGGCCTCCTGGAGTTCAGCAATGCTCCTCTGAAGAAACGCCTTAGTTGGCGTCCGCGGAGCCCCCAACTGGAGGAAGACAAGAGCGTCCATTATTTGATGGGCCGAATAAGGTTACTGGCCCATGCCGGGTTGACCATGATTGGAGTCATGGCAACATGCATTATGCGGGGGGTGCAGCCACTACAATACAGGGGCCACCCCATGTGGGATTTCAACGGGGAGGACGATGCCACCCGTCATGGCCGCAAAGGGCCGAATTCGGTCGAAGATCTGGTGACGATCCTGTCCGGCCTTTATAAGGGGGAGAAGGAGGATTTCCTTCGGACGAACCCGTTAAATGGGTTCTCCATGAATAATCCCCGGCCTTGGGTAAGCGAACACTCTGCGTGCCCGACCCATGCTTTTTGAAACTTAAGTTTCTTATATTGTGTTCTTCTTTCGATGCAGGAGCTGCGCCGGATCGTGGAGGACATGCTAAGTCCAGCTCCGCAACCCGAGGATCCAGAGAGATCCCGGGATCCGGCCTCCGAAGAGGATCCGGACATAATGGTGGAGCTAATCGACGGGGTGTTCCACCAGCTTAGCATGGACAATGCTTTAGTCGCCATCACGGCCGACTATCCCGGACTATATCCGGCTTCCCAGGTGATTGCGACCGAAGTCCTGACACCGTCATTCCTTCCTTGCTTATTTCTGACCACCGTATACGATGGCGCTATGCAGGAGGCGCCCCTAGGGAGAGAAGCCGAGCCCGCGGTGGCTGGCCAACAAAGGCCAGTCCGGACCAGTAGGCGGAAGAGGAGCGCGACGCAGACTGAAATGTCGCCGCAAAGGTGTAGCTCACAATTCATTATTTAGAGCAACGTTCCTAGGAAGCGTTTGAGTGCTCATGACATTTGTAGGGAAAAAAGCGTCCGCCGGACTGCGGGCGTGGAGGATGCCAATCCAACCTCTACCAGCCAGGCTCCAGCACCTGGTCTGGAGGGGGAGGCGAGCGCAAGGCGCGAGCCGGACGTTCCTCCGACGGAGGATGCCGACAGACTGTCCGCCACCAAGTCTGAGGTGGAGAGTGCCCTGAATCACAGGCGCCGCCGGATAGTATTTCGTGACGCGTGCTTCTCCCCTGAGGCGTTGAATGCCTTTAACGCGGGGGACGCGCACCTTCGTGCTGCTCAAGATGGTTTTACCAGAGCCATGGAGCAGTATGTAAAAGAAATACGGGTAAGAGAATTTAATAGTTGTATATGCCAGTAGCCCCCGAGACTTAAAGTAGTTGTATTAACTGATTTAAGGATCATATGAAACGTAGGATCTTACCGAGAAGAATACCCAACTGACTCAGGAGCTGCAAGAGTGCAAGGCCCAACTTGAGGTTGCACTCTCTGGCGCAGGAGGAAACACAGGGACCTCTCCTGGTAACGCATTATTTTAGAAAGATAAGTAGCGTTTGGCCTTTGCGCAAGTCTAAAAAATGACGTTGCAGGTGCCGCCGGACAAGATCCGGACAGGCAAGAACTTCTGCGCCAACTAAAGGCCGGCGAGAGGGTGCTGCATAAGGTGCAGCATGAAAGGAACAAGCTCCAGGATGCCCATGCCCATCTTGGAGAAGAGCTGAAAGGCATTCGGGCCGAGCTGTCGGGCTCCGTTAAGGAGAATCAGCGGCTTTGTCGCGGCATCTATAGTAAGTGCTTGAGCGAACTCCTTTGAAAAGAAGAGTTCGGCGAGGAAGTCAATTTGACAGAATATGTCTGCAGGTATGCTCACAGGTCACCCTGCGGAGGAGATGCCCGTATCAACGGGTGATCAACTTCCCGAATTGTTGCAACTGGTCGAACGAGTTCGGCAGGCAATGAGCCGCGTCATCCAGGCTTTATGGCCAGCCTTCTCCTTACCCGAGGGTCTTGGGGAGCTTGTGGAGAAGCTTCAGGGAGTGCGGCAGCGCTTCCATTTATGGAAGATTTCGGCCTGCCGCCAAGGTGCCAGGGAGGCCTGGGCCATGGTAAAGACGCGGTACAAGAAGGCGAATCCCAACCACATGGCCGAAGTCAGACCTGTGGGGCCTGATGGGAAGGAGATCCCTGTGAGTTTAGTATACGGCCAAGTAGAGCTGGCCGCTAAATTTTCCCAACAAGACTGTAAATTAGACAACCTGTTAGACGGGATTGAGGAAGAATACAATCAGTCGATTTGACAATGTATTATAAAATGACATATAAAATGCCTTCTAGCGGGATTGTAGATCGTTTGTCTTTGCCGACCTTTTCGCTTCGACCTCGGGACCCTAGAGTCCGGAGTGTGTCCGAATACCTTCTTGGTTATGAAACAACCGGGGTATGCATGGAGACCAGGCGTAGGGGTCATTAGTGCTTTATCAGACAAGTGCCCAACTAGTTATGTTATATTACATGGGTAGTAATAAACATCTTCCAGGGAGAATAGTTTCGTTAAGGGTTCCTTTCCTCTGGGGGTGGCATGCCCTAAAGTGCATGTCCGGACTGCGAAAAAAGCAAAAAAACATCTGGGGGCAGATAAATAAGTGGATAAAAATTCATCTTTTAAGTCACCGACCGAATATTCCCTTAAGAACGCTAGCTTTCGGCTTCACCCAGTCTGAGGTACACATCCGGCTGACCCGGCAGTAACAATCGCAGAGGTGCTCCCTTTACCTCCTAGCCGAACAATCGGGAACGTAGGGGTAAGCACAGGAGCCAGGCAACCCAGCTTGGCCAAAACATAAGTCATATCGATGCATATAATGGTGAATAAAAGGTACATGTGGAGGCTTGACACATGTGCTGGGCATGAAGCCCTTATAATTAAGCTTCTGGTAAAGAAGCCCCCAGGTATAATGAGTGTGGATAGCACATAAATTGCGCGCGAACGTTGCGCAAGTAGGCTTTTAAGGCTTTGATGAATAGGGTTGAGAAGAAAAAGATAAACAAAAGGCAGCTGAAGTAAAAAAAAATTGGACGGGGGGAAAGGGACGAACTCTTAGTCCGGCGCTAGGCATAGAATCTTCGGAGGCGGGCTGCGTTCCATGGGTTCGGCTCGAGTCGGTTATCCGATGCATTTCGTAGACGGTACGCTCCGCCGGTCAGGACTTGATCGACGATGAAGGGGCCTTCCCGTTTGGGCTTGAGCTTGTCCTTTTTCTTGTCCGGCAGGTGTAGAACTAGTTCGCCAATGTTGTAAGTCTTGGCCTGTACTTCTCTGCTTTGGTATCTTTGAGCCTGTTGCTGATAAAATGCGGAACGAGCCTTGGCGACGTCGCGTTCTTCCTCCAACGCATCCAAGCTGCCCTGCCGATCCAACTCGGCTTCTCTTTCTTCGTACATGCGCACTCGAGGTGAGTCATGAATGATGTCGCAGGGCAAAACTGCTTCTGCGCCGTATACCATAAAAAAATGGTGTGAATCCGGTAGTACGGTTAGGCATTGTCTGCAGCCCCCAGAGTACGGAGTCGAGCTCCTCTACCCAGTGCGTGTCAGATTTCGTAAGGGACCGCACTAGTCTGGGTTTGATGCCGCTCATTATTAGACCATTTGCTCGTTCCACTTGACCGTTGGTTTGAGGGTGATAGACTGAAGCGTAATCGAGCTTGATGCCCATATTTTTGCACCATGATTTAACCTCGTCGGCCGTGAAGTTCGTGCCGTTATCGGTAATGATGCTGTGGGGGACACCGTAACGGTGTACTACCCCGGATATGAAGTCTATCACTGGTCCGGACTCTGCCGTTTTAACTGGCTTGGCCTCTATCCATTTGGTGAATTTATCCACCATGACCAATAGGTATCTTTGCTTGTGGGTTCCCCCTTTAAGTGGTCCAACCATGTCAAGCCCCCAGACCGCGAACGGCCAGGTAATGGGTATAGTTTTGAGGGCGGTGGGTGGCATATGGCTCTGATTAGCAAAGAGCTGACAACCGACGCATCTTTGGACTAAGTCTTGAGCATCTGCCAGGGCTGTCGGCCAATAAAATCCTGTACGGAATGCCTTTCCTACAAGGGCCCGGGCTGCAGCGTGGTGTCCGCCTAGTCCGGCGTGAATTTCAGCTAGAAGGTCTCGCCCTTCCTCTTCGGAGATACACCTTTGAAGGACTCCGGTTGTGCTTTTCTTATAGAGTTCTCCCTCATGGACCTCGTAGGCTTTAGATCGCCGGACTACGCAGCGGGCCTCACTATGGTCTTCGGGGAGTTCCTGCCTAAGCAAGTAGGCGAGGAATGGTTCTGTCCACGGGGCAATTACTGCCATTATGTCGTGGGCTGAAGGTGTTATGTCATCGGCTGAATCGCCGGTTGGTGCGGCTTGTTCCAGTTTGTTATTTCCGGACTCCTCTTCCCATAGTACGGATGGCTTGAAGAGCCGTTCCAAGAAGATGTTAGGAGGGACAGCGTCACATTTTGCGCCGATGCGTGCCAGTACGTCGGCTGCTTGGTTATTATCCCGGGCCACGTGATGGAATTCAAGTCCTTCAAACCGGGCTGACATTTTTAGGACAGCGTTGCGATATGATGCCATTTTCGGATCTTTGGCGTCAAAGTCTCTGTTTATTTGGGATATTGCGAGGTTTGAATCCCCGCGCACCTCTAGGCGTTGAATGCCCATGGAGATTGTCATCCGGAGACCATGTAAAAGGGCCTCATATTCGGCTGCGTTGTTGGAGTTTGTGTACATTATCTGAAGTACGTATTGGACTGTGTCCCCGGTCGGGGACGTCAATACGATGCCAGCCCCCAATCCGGCTAACATTTTAGAGCCGTCGAAGTGCATAATCCAATTGGAGTATGCGCCGTACTCTTTAGGGAGTTCGGCTTCGGTCCATTCAGCGACAAAGTCAGCCAAAACTTGTGACTTTATAGCTCGCCGAGGTTTGTAAGTTATATTAAATGGTAAGAGCTCAATGGCCCATTTTGCAATCCTGCCCGTCGCATCGCGGTTGTTTATAATGTCGTTAAGTGGTACTTTAGAGGCCACTGTTATCGAACACTCTTGAAAGTAGTGTCGGAGCTTCCGGGATGCCATGAACAACGCGTATGCTATCTTCTGATAGTGCGGGTACCGGGACTTGCAGGGGGTTAACACAGTGGACTTGAAGAGGGAATTTATGCCCTTCTGTCTCTCGTTCGATGACGAGTACCGCGCTTACAACTTGATGTGTTGCTGTGATGTATAACAACATTGGTTCGCCCAGGTTGGGCGCAGCCAGGACTGGATTTGTTGCCAATATGGCCTTTATTTCTTTGAGTCCAGCGGTGGCAGCATCCGTCCACTCGAAGTGTTCGGTGCGCCTAAGGAGGCGATAGAGGGGCAATGCCTTTTCTCCTAGACGGGAGATAAAGCGGCTTAGAGCCGCCACCCATCCAGCCAATTTTTGTATTTGCTTGAGGTCTTTTGGGATATCTAGCTGTGACAGAGCTCAGATCTTGGCTGGGTTTGCTTCAAATCCTCTACCGGATACGATGAAGCCCAGCAGCTTCCAGCTGGTACGCCGAAAACGCATTTTTCCGGATTCAGCTTGATGTCATATGCTCTGAGGTTGTCGAATGTGAGCCTCAAGTCGTCTACTAGAGTTTCGACGTGTTTAGTTTTGACGACTACGTCGTCTACGTATGCCTCTACTGTTTTGCCGATCTGGGTAGCCAGACATGTCTGAATCATGCGCTGATATGTTGCGCTGGCATTTTTAAGTCCAAAGGGCATTGTGTTGAAGCAGAATGGTCCATATGGAGTAATGAATGTCGTTGCGGCTTGATCCGCTTCTGCCATCTTGATTTGATGATAGCCGGAGTATGCGTCCAGGAAGCACAATGAATCGTGCCCTGCAGTGGCATCGATGATTTGGTTGATGCGGGGGAGGGGGAAGGGATCCTTTGGGTAGGCTTTATTTAGGTCTTTGAAATCGACACATAGGCGCCAGGATTTGTCCTTCTTTGGTACCATTACCAGGTTTGCTAGCCAATCCGGATGTTTGATGTCTCTGATGAATCCGGCTTCCAATAGTTTGGCTAGCTCTTCTCCCATTGCCTGTCTTTTGGGTTCGGAAAATCGTCGAAGAGCCTGTTTGACTGGCTTGAAACCTTTTAGGATGTTTAGGCTGTGTTCTGCCAATCTGCGTGGGATTTCGGGCATATCCGAGGGGTGCCAGGCAAAAATGTCCCAATTTTCCCGAAGGAATTCTCGCAGTGTGGCGTCTAGATCAGGGTTCAATTGTGCCCCGATGGAGGCCGTCTTTGTCGGGTCCGTTGGGTGGACCTGGAATTTTACTATTTCATCCGCTGGTTTAAAGGAGGTGGACTTGGATCTCTTATCGAGTATCACATCGTCCCTATTCACCGTAGAGCGCAGCGCGGTGAGTTCCTCTACCGCTAGGGCTTCGGATAGTGCCTCTAAGGCTAATGCGGCTGTCTTATTTTCAGCGCGGAGTGCTATGTCCGGATTACTAACGAGAGTGATTATTCCACCGGGCCCAGGCATTTTGAGCTTCATGTACCCGTAATGGGGTACGGCTTGAAAAATTGTGAATGCCTCTCGTCCTAATATAGCGTGATATCCGTTGTTGAACGGGGCCACTTGGAACGTGACTTCTTCGGATCTGTAATTGTCCGGCGAGCCGAATACCACATCGAGTGTGATTTTTCCTGTGCAGCGCGCCTCCCGGCTAGGGATTATTCCTCTAAAGGTTGTGCTGCTTCGCTCAATGCGGCTCCAGTCTATTTCCATTTTTTGAAGGGTTTCCTCGTAGATGAGGTTTAATCCGCTGCCGCCATCCATGAGGACCTTTGTAAGTCGAAAGTCGTCCACTATTGGACTAAGTACCAGTGCGGCTGGAGCTCGGGCTGTTTGGAATTTAGGTTCATCGCTGGCGTTGAAGGTGATGGCTGTGTCGCTCCATGGATTAGTTGTTGCTACTTGGTAGACTTCGGCAAGGCTGCGGATTGTTCGTTTCCACATATTGTTTGATGCGGAAGTCTCGAAGACTGTTGATACCGTACCGGTATTGTTGGAGTGGTTTTCCAGGGCTAGAAGCTCCTCTCCACTTTTGGCCACCTGCCGTAATATCCAACATGCTCGAAGGCTATGTGTTGGGATGGCGCCCTCTGTATTGTGAATTTTATAGGGTTCGCTAAGCCATCCCTCCAGTACGGTTCCGTGCCCTTTATGGGGTTTTTGCTTTTTGGTTTTTGTATCTGGTGCCTGAGTGTAATGAACCCTTTTGTTGCGGAATAGGGTTGTATTCGGGGCCGGATTGTCCCAAAACTTATTTTTGGTTATCCGGAAACTCTCCATCGCACAGTACTTTCGTACTATGGACGCCAGGTCGGCAAAGCGTGTAATTTCACGACGGCTGATGGCGTTCAAGATTCCCTCGTCCGTGCAATTATTGCAAAAAATTGAGATTGCGTTTTCCTCTCAGCAGTCCTTTATCCTGTCCATAACCAGGAGGAATCTGGCCCAGTAGTGATGTACTGTCTCAGCGGGCTCTTGCCGGATTAGACATAGATCGCATATGTCTGGGCGGGTGGGTGGAATTAAGTCCGGAACCCTACCCATCTCAAGGCTCGAGGGCCGAGAAGTTTCCAAATTTGGAAGCTTGGATTGCTGGACGTTGTCCAATGAGTCTGGTCCGATGCCTGACTTTAAGTTCAGTGCTTGATCGAAGTCCGTCCCTCCGCGGGAATCCGTCATGGGGGGTTTGGGAGCCCGGACATGACTTGTTTTCAATACAGGAGAAGAGTCGCCGCATTGTTCCTCTACCACTGCAACGTGGTGGGTGACCTGGGGAGAGTTAATCTCTCTCAGATCGGTTTTAAGCCCAATCTGATTGTAGTCTATAGCGACTCCCAGGGCGGCGATGCGATCCAAGAGCTCGTTTACGGACGAGAGCTCTATTGGATCCAGCCGCTCGGCAAATTCCGAGCTAACGTGAAGATTGCTTTTGATGACTTGAGAGGTCATTGTCGAAGCGGTGGCCGGACAGGCGGTCATAAGAAAACCACCTAGCCGGATAGTTTGGCCGGCGGCCAAGGCTCCTTTGGCGAAAATACCATCCTTGAAGACGGGAGGAGGCATCCTCCCTATCGGTGACGGCACAGAGGAACTCTCAATGAAAGCACCAATGTCGGTGTCAAAACCGGCGGATCTCGGGTAGGGGGTCCCGAACTGTGCGTCTAGGCGGATGGTAACAGGAGACAAGGGACACGAAGTTTTACCCAGGTTCGGGCCCTCTTGATGGAGGTAAAACCCTACGTCCTGCTTGATTGATATTGATATTGTGGATGTTTACAAGAGTGGATCTACCACGAGATCAAGGAGGCTAAACCCTAGAAGCTAGCCTATGGTATGATTGTAATGGTTGTTGTTGTGTCCTACGGACTAGAGCCATCCGGTTTATAAAGACACCGGAGAGGTCTAGGGTTACATAGAGTCGGTTACAATGGTAGGAGATCTACATATCCGTATCGCCAAGCTTGCCTTCCACGCCAAGGAAAGTCCCATCCAGACACGAGACGAAGTCTTCAATCTTGTATGTTCATAGTCTTGGAGTCCGGTCGATGATGATAGTTCCGGCCGATGATAGTTCGGCCGATGATGGTAGTCCGGCTATCTGGACACCCCCTAATCCGGGACTCCCTCAGGGAGCAATTAGCTAGAGTAGCTCCATGCAGAGCATTGTAGACATAGAAAATTTGCAGAATACATACGGCTCTGAATTTAGCAGACCCGTTGACTAAACTTCTCTCACAAGCAAAACATGATCACACCTTAGTACTCTTTGGGTGTTAATCACATAGCGATGTGAACTAGATTATTGACTCTAGTAAACCCTTTGGCTATTGGTCACATGGCGATGTGAACTATGGGTGTTAATCACATACAGATGTGAACTATTGGTGTTAAATCACATGGCAATGTGAACTAGATTATTGACTCTAGTGCAAGTGGGAGACTGAAGGAAATATGCCCTAGAGGCAATAATAAAGTTGTTATTTATATTTCCTTATATCATGATAAATGTTTATTATTCATGCTAGAATTGTATTAACCGGGAACTTAGTACATGTGTGCATACATAGACAAAACAAAGTGTCCCTAGTATGCCTCTACTTGACTAGCTCGCTAATCAAAGATGGTTATGTTTCCTGACCATAGACATGTGTTGTCATTTGGTGAACGGGATCACATCATTAGAGAATGATGTGATGGACAAGACCTGTCCATTAGCTTAGCATAATGATCGATAAGTTTTATTGCTATTGCTTTCTTCATGAGTTATACATGTTCCTCTGACTATAAGATTATGCAACTCCCGAATACCGGAGGAACACCTTGTGTGCTATCAAACGTCAAAATGTAACTGGGTGATTATAAAGATTCTCTATAGATGGCTCCAAAGATGTTTGTTGAGTTGGCATAGATCGATAATAGGATTTGTCACTCCGTGTACCGGAGATGTATCTCTGGGCCCTCTCGGTAATGCTCATCACTATATGCCTTACAAGCAATGTGACTAATGAGTTAGTTGCGGGATGAAGCATTACGGAACGAGTAAAGAGACTTTCTGGTAACGAGATTGTACTAGGTATGATGATACCGACGATCGAATCTCGGGCAAGTAACATACCGATAACAAAGGGAACAACGTATGTTGTTGTGCGGTTTGACCGATAAATATCTTCGTAGAATATGTAGGCGCCAATATGAGCATCTAGGTTCCGCTATTGGTTATTGACCGGAGATGTGTCTCGGTCATGTCTACATAGTTCTTGAACCCGTAGGGTCCGCACGCTTAACATTCGATGACGATTTGTATTATGAATTATGTGTTTTTGATGACCGAAGTTTGTCCGGAGTCCCGGATGAGATCACGGACATGATGATAAGTCTCTAAATGGTTGAGAGGTAAAGACTGAAATATTGGAAGGTGGTATTCGAACATCGGAAGGGTTCCAGAGTGTATCGGGTACAAACAGGAGTACCGGAAGGGTTACCGGAACCCTCCGGTGGAAGATATGGGCCATATGGGCCATGGGAGGGAGGCTAACTAGCCCACAAGGGAGAAGGCCGAATTGGACTCGGGAAAGGGGGCGCCACCCCCTTTCCTTCTCCTACTCCCTCTCCTTCCCCCTTTCCACCTCCATAAGAAGGAAAAAAGGAGTGGGGTCGAATCCTACTAGGAGTGGAGTCCTAGTAGGACTCCCCCTCCCTTGGTGGGCCCCTGGTGGCCGGCCTCCTCCTCCCTCCTTTATATACGGGGGTAGGGGGCACCCCAAAGACACAACATTGTCTTAGCCGTGTGCGGTGCGCCCCTCCACCGTTTACTCCTTCGATAGTATCATCATAGTGCTTAGGTGAAGCCCTGTGTCGATCACATCATCAACACCGTCATCATGTCGTCGTGCTGACAAAAATGTCCCTCGACCCTCTATTGGATCAAGAGTTCGAGGGACGTCATCGAGCTGAACGTGTGCTGAACTCGGAGGTGACATACGTTCGGTGCTAGATTGGTTGGATCATGAAGACGTTCGACTACATCAACCGCATTGACATAATGCTTCCTCTTTTGGTCTACGAGGGTACGTGGACACACTCTCCCCCTCTCGTTGCTATGCATCTCCTAGATAGATCTTGTGTGATCATAGGAATTTTTTTGAAATTGCATGCTACATTCCCCAACACCGAGGTCGGCAGCTCGCCGGTGAAGAAGCGCGGAAGCTGGAGCAAGGTGCCGGCGGGCCTATCCGACCACACCACGAACTCCAGGAGTGCATCCATCAAGGGGAAGCGCTGTCGAGGAGGGGGGGCGACCATAGCGCGCCTTCCCTTGTCGCAGGGGCTGCCCCGTGGCCGGTGGCCCCGCCGCGAGAAGAAGAACCACCGCGGATGCCAAGTGAGATGCCGGCTCCTGGAGAAGTGCGCTTGCGCCCCCTGAGAGCCGTCGCAGGGGTCCCGGCATGCTTGCGTGGATGGCCGCGGCCCCTCTTGGGTGGTGGCGAGGCTAGCCCCTTCTTACGGGACTTCCCTTTCTCAACAGCCAAGAACCTCCTCGCCGGCACCATGAGCCTCGCAACTACGCCAAAGCAAAGAAGAAGGAACGAGCAGCGAGAAGATAAAGATAGAGATGAGCAACAGGGGCTCTGCCCCTTCCCTCATTTATAGCCAGAGGGAGGCCAACCGCTGGCCTCCATGATCTCGTGCAATGATGATTCCTCTGCATGCAACATCGACTCCTCAAGTCAAACGGTTGTCGAGGCAGCATGGGGAAGTGGAGACGCCCATGTCCCATCAATCGCCACACATTGTCCAAGCCGCAGGTGTTTAGGGCCTCCGGCGCTCCGCACTTGCCATTTGGCTTTGCCTAGAAGCCAAGTCCGAGCGCGCCTTGGGCCCGGGGGCTACTGTCGGCGTTCTGGATACAGGGGTACCCAGACTTGCCTGCCTGCGGCCCACAGCATGGCTCCATCGATGACCTAGTATGGCCCAATTTCAACATCAACTCAGGACCCTCGCGAGGGGCCAAGCCTCGTGAGGCGAATGACACCAAGACCTCCAAAGGGATCGGCCTCCTCAGGCTGGCTCCCGAGGAGCAGAGATTTCTATGCAAGGCTCACCTCGCAAGGTTCAACTGACGTGAGCCATGACAACCAAGGCCAGGCGGGTGCCAGCGGGCGTAGAGTACCAGTTTCCTCTTCGGTGCAAAGGAGGCAAGCAGCAAGCGCGGAGTCCCGAGGAATCAACCAAAGTTTTGCATTCTTGTGCCACAAGACCAAGACCGCCAGGACGGCGGGATGGAGGTCATCGCCGAGCCCACCACAACGTCATGACCAGAGGCTTTTACAGGCGAAGACCACTTTAGTCGGGATAGGATGTACTTGTTGTCTCCCTTCAAATTTGGACATTGTGGGATCCCTTCCCGCCTTCATTTGGGAAGAGGACCAAGGCCACTATAAATAGGACCTAGCCACCACCAAGGAGAGGGAGAGAGAGGGACAGATCGAGCCGATCAGATCCATTTCACCCTCACCAGCTCACTTGCGCCCAAGAACACGCCTCCTAAGGTTGTTCTCCACTGTACTAGTTATTCCTCAGCCCCTCGAGGCAAATCGACCACAAAGCAGGAGTAGGGTTTTACACCGCAAGGTGGCCCGAACATGGGTAAACTGCCATGTCTTCCTTTCCCTTCGAGCTTGATGTGTTAGGCTATGAGATTGGTGAGTCGGCAGACTGGGTAGGTGAGATCTCTGCACGCATCCCAGAGTTCAAACCTCTCAAGGGTTTGCGGAACCCAAAATCCGACAACCTGGATGCTGGATGTCCCATGTGGGACCATAGTTGAGGAAATCGACTATCGGCAAACCCACACCTCGCCCGCCGCGTGACGGATGAGTTAGAGAAGCGAGGCCGGAGGTTCAAGAGATAGTTGTAGCACGGACTCCAAGAAATATGGTGTCAGATGGAAGTCTTGCTGGTGGCATGTGTCGTACTCCTGTACGTGAATGCTTGTTCTGGCCCATGCCACCATACTATATATCGAGGATTCGAGGTGCTATTTATGTACAATGAACACATTAACATATGGCCCACCTCACACTGTGGCCAAATTTCCTGGAGTCCGTGCTAGGTTAAAAAGTGTTCTTTGTGAGGGTGGATGGCTGGTCTCAAGTTTAAAACTTGTTGTATTACATATACGTAGACGTAGAGATAGTGCAGCAGTTTTGGAAGTTTGAACCCAAACATCATAATGCAATTTCTACTAGACTCATCCGAGGACCTAGGATGATGGGATTCGCAGCTACAGTAAAAACACTTGCCCGACTCGCGAAGCATGTGAAGCTAGTACAAATAGTAGTATTCCATCCATCTAGGTGTGTAAGTCATATTAGGAAGAGCACCGCGACCTAGGTGGCTAGAGATTGGACGACGATGAGCCCCTCGATCAGGAAACTTCCAATCACAGCGTTGTTTTAAACGGAAGGAAAATCAACATTGATTCGCTAGTTATTAGATGCCGTTGGAGCTGTCCATGCAGGCCCGCGTATATAATTGCATGCAAAACCATTTCAATATCTTGCCTAATCAACACCCAACCAGTATGCATCATGTGGTCCTTTCCTTCGGGTGCCTCCTCTTCCCGATTTTCGTGGGCATTAGTGCGATGCTAAGAGGGAAACGAGGAATAAATTTAATGTATTGCGCCTAAGACTTTTGGGAATACCTGGTTTTCGTGAAGTGACTTATGCACCTAGACGGAGGGAGTACTATTGTTGATTGGACTCATCCGAAAACCTATTGCAATGCATGTAGAATTATGTATTCGGAAAATATTTTGTTGCCTTGTCGCAGCACCCACTCTGTGAAGTGACTTGAAAGCCATTCATAAATTTGTAAATTTATCATAGGCATATCATTTAGCATTACATACAACAGGTCATCAACCCACAACGACATCGAGGATACATTATAAATACTAAAGTTTTCATCACACAACAAATAACAAGCAATGAAATGAACTTTAGATCAACCACTCATCGGCATTGGAAACGCTTGCTTTGAACCAAAAGTGATTCTCTGGGAAGGGCCAGCTACTGTCAATCTCAAGACCAACGCAGGACTAATCATCTAGGCTGAAGTGGCCTATGTCAAGACGCATATTGTGATAGCCACGGTAGAGAAGCATCGCAATGTCCAAGGTATAGATACAGTTGCTTCTCATAAATGGTAGTAATGTTGTGTCAACAGCAGCTGGATCGCCTTTCACATTGGATAGTTTTGTCCAAGGAAGAGAGAGTTTCATTCAAGACTATCAATACTGAACTAGGGAGAAGGTGTTGGTGCTAGCACACTAGTATCCATCTCGAATACCCTGCAACAGATGTCGGAATAGGCCCGGAGAGTGCGACCATGCGAGACAACACCTGCTTCCTTAGTAACATTAGTAGTGCCCTGTATATAGACAAGAAGAGGTGATCCATCGGAATAAGTTGCCAGGCACCATTGAGTATATGGGTCCTGCTCATCCTCATGCTCGTGATCATCACCATCGTCATCTCCCCCTTGGTTATAAAAATTTTCAAGTATAGGTGGTGGAATGTTCACAGGACCTTGGAAACACAAGATGGTTTATTAGTAAATGGAAACTAGCTAACCCACATGCAAGTGGATGAAACAATTATAATTACAGTGGAAGATAAATGTACCGAAAGCATAAGGATCCCATGCAAAAAACGGTGCCATGAGTGCTGATAGAAAACACAAGACCCTTGTATTGAATTGCATCACGGTACTCATCCGTGTATAGAAATTGATTTTTTAGCAATATCCATCGAGGCATGGAAGTAAGGACGAAAACAAGCTTGTCAAAGATAGTAACAACTTCATAGTTCGTGTAATCCCAAGAGCCGTTGGGAACTCGACAAATTGCTATCTTCCATAGACGACAGTCACCATGGTCGTATTTGAACACACGTAGAATACCGGTGTGCTCAACCTCTTGGCAGTCTGAGATTTTTGGAAGTGGAACCCAGTGACGAGTGTACACATTCACAAGTTCCCACAAGCAGTTGGACCCAATATAAAAAAACCAATCTCCATTTGCGCCTGCCCAAGACTTACCCTCAAGCGATGGCATCTTAACATCACACGTATCATTATCAAGCGGCATCAACTTACACAAGGCAAGGCTTCCGTCGTCCGTCGCCAGTTAGCTGGGTCACGGCGAAGAAGATAGGGGAGATCAAACCGCTCTTGGACCCTTGGGTTCCTTGTAATAATGTTATTAGTTAAGTCGAGAATGGTCTGGAACAAACCTGCATGCTAGCCGAGGTGATGATGTCACACCAATCAATGAGTTCCTCCACCACGTCATCTTTCAGATTAGGGCAAGAATAATGGGGTCATTTTAGGCCTGCACCCTCCATGGAGAAGACGATCGAACAATGGCGGAAGGAAGGGTGAAGGAAAATGGAGGAGGGAGGAAGAGCGTGCGACATCAGTTCCAAATCGAGAGGGAAAGGCGAAGAGGCGATGGACGGTTGCCACGGTACACGAAGAGGTGCCCCGGCCTACATAGACGTCTGTTCGGAAATTGTACAAAAGGACTCGCCGTCGTCTCACTGACATGTTGGAACGGGATCACATGTCAACGAAACATGGTGTGTAATTTATCGTGCAAAATGCAATCTGGTCGTGTTGGCCTGAGGTGCCGCATTAGTTATCGACCTTTATTTTTTAATGGTGTGTCATTCAGTTTTGAAGCACGACTAACTGGTATTGTATGCAGAGAAAACATAAAATACTCTACCACTACTCCACCTCTAGTACTAGTATCAAAAAAGATATATAGGCTGGAGCGTCAGCGCTTTCTTGCTAAGGGCTGCCCACTTGCTTCTCACACTACCACCCTCTCTCCAGATCTAAAAAAGATGGCCTCTCTCCCCCTCCTCATCGATGGTCTCAGATCCACCGGGGAAGAAAAGGACGTGCAGTGTTGACGCACTCGTTGTCGGCGAGCAAGGTCACGCACTGACGACAAGGCCGTCCTCTTAGACCTAGCACCCTCGCAGGATGGCCTCCGTCCCCAAGCTTGCTGCCATAGTGTGTGCGGAGGACGAGGACCACGAGCGAAGCCACTTCCCGCTGACCCCTCAGGTATGCTACCTCTTTTTGAACCATACCCTTGTTCTATTGCCCCATCTGCCACGTTGCTGCATGTGGATCCTTTTCCACTCCACCATCTTCCCAGTTTGCTATCCTCTGCTCTACTAGTCACGCAAATGAAAACCTTAATTTGCACTATTAAAGGAAACCCTACTTCATGCAGACTAATCCATGTCTGGGATGAATAAGGAAAGGAAGGGAGAAAGAACTGTCCAACAGACTAGGCATCGAACCCGCATCTAGGTTGAAAAGGGGAAAATCAGTAGCTAAGGAACGAGTCTCGTGTCTCTTGGTTGAAAAGGGGTGAAAAAGACTAGAAAGGCATGACAATGCAATAGAGAATGACCAGGTCTATCGGTTTGTTGTCCTCACATAGGAAAAAGGTGGATAAAGAGAACAAAAATGGGACGTAATCCACATATGCTGCCTGGATATTTGTTGCTCTGGGCACCACTATGCGTCTATGAAGGTACATCTTACTGGTGCGCCCACTATCCGAATGGTCATCCCATCCTCTTATTGCTACTTTTTTGTTGTTAGTATAACGCCAGCGGTAAAGTCAAGCAATGCTACTGCTAAAGAGATGCCACATTTAACTAATGCCGCACTCACTCTAATGCCACCGATAAATTTAAGCAATGCCATTTAATGTCACTGGATTAGTTCAGGGTTAGCTGTTGATTGTGGATGTATTAAAGATTTTTCAGCTAAGGCATTCTAATGTGTTGCACAGCTAGTATACCAACGATGAAACTTGTTACTACCTTCAGTTTTTTGCATTGTTAATGCCTATAGATTACATACCTGACATCATGATGTATTGTTAACTCATTTCTTTTTGTACAGTGTCACTGAATTGTCAAGGTGGTGATGGCATTTCATTGTAGTTGAACTGCACAAAATATGTTTAAAAGAAGAGGAAAGGTCAGGAATCGTTCATTTTTTTAGAAAGAACTATATATGCCTTCCTGACATCAACCGATGTTGCCTTATTTATTCCTTCAAACAGGTGGTTAGAAACAGTCTTGCTACCTTTTCCCATTAAAAAATTGGAATGCTTATATTTGTGAGTCTATGCTTCAACTAGTGCCACTTTTATAGTAATCACACTTTCAATATCTATGCAAACAGGGATGCTCGATTTTAGTGGAACTGCACAAAAAGTCCAAATGGTTCAACATTAGGAGCTTGTTTCCTTCCAAACCTTTATATCCAATTGGTGGCACTATGAGCTGTTCATTACGAAGGTACATGGTTTGCTACTATCTTGCTACTATTATTGTACTGTCATTAGATAGTAATATTATTGGTTTTCATGTGAATTTATTGGCAGGGTGGACCTACATTGGAGGTGCAGGACATGATTCAATGATTGGATGCTCAATTTTGGTTGTATCGATTTCACCTCTTCCATCACTGCGAACATGGTTATCCTTGGTCTAATGAAGAATAGGCACTATATTCTGCACTGAACTAGCAAATCAATTCAGTACGAAATTGTCCAGGGCCAAACATGACAGTATCAAATTGTCCAGTGCAAAACATGACAGATGCTAAGTGAAAGAGGCGTGTTTAAACTGAAAATACAAGTTGGGGTATATGTTTACTAGTTGGTTGATATTTGTGCAGACAGATGTCTGCCCGAACAAACAAAGTGACCGCAATTTCTGTGGAACTGCACAAAAGAATAGTATAGTCACTGCATGCAGTGCCATTTGAAAATAGACAAAGAAAGATTGGATAGTCACTTCATGGACTGCACAAAAGTAGTATTGTACTATTTATTGGCTAACACTAGGTGCTTCATTGCTTTGGTCCATTTATACAATAGGCATCATTTTGCCTAAGTTAAAGTTCGTGTTCCGAAAATAATCTTGTCATGTGATCGAGAGAAGACCAAATCATATTGTGGTGGATGTTCCTCCGTCATGTGTGGTTCATTCTCATGGTTCCAGCTGTTGGTGAAACCACTTACGTTTGCAAGAGGAATTGTAGACTTCACAAACAATGGCCCAGAGAAGCATCCATGTTAGTAGGAAGAGCAGATGTTTTTTCTAGATCTTTGCTTTTGGAGCTACGTATTTGTATATGATCTGTGAATCATTGAGATACATTAACAAGTTACTAGTTGGTTGTGAATTTGGTCTAATAATATGAACATATTACAATGTCAGGCCTATGAGTCTCGTGTGAACATTTCAAACGGATCGGCTCTTAGTACTGTGCACAACATGATCCTGATTTCTGTGTTCTCGGTGTTTACAAGTTACTAGTAGTTCCTTATTTCTATTCACTCAGTGTTTACAAGTTACTTATCAATCACTAGCTAGCCTACTAATACCCTCCTGGTAGTTTTATTTGAGACGCAAGATCCAAAGTTGGAAGTTTTCTGAATAAAAATGCCTATCTCTGAAGAAACTGACAAGCTATTCTGAAGAAAATGCCATGCGAATATGAAGAAACTGACAAGCTGTTCTGAAGAAAATGCCATGTGAATCTGAAGAAACTGCCAGCAAAAACGTTCGCAAATGCCTTATCTCCCAGCGAACGTATGTGATCCTACATGTACACTATCCGACCTACTCGATCCTACACGTACATTATCCGGCCTACTTGATCCTACATAAATAAATAGCGGATCACGAAGGTACTACCTCCTTTCCGGTTTGCAGGGCTCAATTAAAAAATCTCACCAACCAGGGTAGATGATGAGTGGTGGAATCATGTTTGACAAGGAGGGAGTACCTCATCTAGATGATTCGAGTGCACTCGTTTGACTGTCATGCCGAGAGTAGCACCGTCACCCAGCACGGATGGGACGCACCACTGACGAAATGGGCGCGCTAAGCCATGCCTGCTTATGCATTGAATTCCAATGACTGTCGTGTTTCCCACAACATGTTGCTTCAACTACCTTGGTTGGTGAAAAATTTTATCACCGTCGCGTTTCCCGCGACATGCTGCTACACGTACACTATCCTCCTATAATTACTGGTTCCCGGCATTCTCCCGTAGCACCATCACCCAACTCGCCCTATCGGCTCCCCTAAAAAAAACTATTGGCCCGACGTTGCTCGCCACTTGCCCTCGCTCTTGCCATGTCTGTCATGCCCCCGACCGTCCGCAATCAGCAGCTCCAGAGGCGCTCACCGCTGGAGCTAGTGTTCGGTTATTCACCGGAAGGAAGACGGAGGGAGGAGGCATTCTATCGTTCTTTAGATGGCAATGCAGAGTACGAGGACTTAGTCGAGCACGACCGCATGGCGGAGGAGTAGCGTATCACCGATTTGTGCCGCCAGCGGGGCATGGAGTAGCAGCGCATTGCCGCTTTGAGTCGCGAGCAGAGCGCCTGCGACTGGGACAACTACGTGGAGGCTGGCGCCCAGCAAATAGCCCTAGAGGCTGTCGGGCACGCATGCGTGCGCGACGCCAAATTTTACTACCATCTCGTCAAGTGGGTTTCCCTCTTAGAAGCTGAAGTCTCAGTGGACCACGCTGGCATGGAAAGGGCCAACGCGCGCGAGCAACGCGCCCTATCTCACATTCGACAAGTCCGAAGCGAGGAGGAGGACGTCAGTCCCGGCATTTAGTGTGTACGGCAGATGGCGGCCTACATTGTCTTGTTAGCTAGGAGTAAGTTAGTACTTGTACACTAGAGTATTAGTGGGAGTAGATAGTTAACTTGGCTATGATGGTTGTCAACGTGGAAGTTCAGTACTCTATATCTGGTCTGTCGGATTACGGGTCCCAGCAGACCCTTTGAGGTTCAAACTCTGGGGTGCACGCGGAGATCACTCCCCTACCTACTCACGTCTCATCGCCTCGCAAAGGATATAAGCTAGCGAAGATGAACAACACAAGAGACATGAGGTTTTATACTGGTTCAAGCCACCATTCTGGTGTAATACCCTACTCCAGTGTGTGTGTGGTGGATTGCCTCTGGGGCTGATAATGAACCATACAAGGGAAGAACAGCCTCGCGAGGGATGTTCTTGCGGAGCTGGTGCCTCTTGGGAAGGGTTGGATCCGGATCCCTTTCTACTGTGGTGGCTAGCCCTATTTATAGAGCGAGGCCCTGGTCCTCTTCCCAAATATTGAGCAGGAAGGGCGCCAACAAGTGGCCATTTTGAAGGGGAACATCTAGTACACTTATCCTGACTAAAGTTGGTCCTCGCCTGCCAAAGACTCTGACGATGACGCCGTCTTGGGCTCCACGGTGACCTCCATCCTGCCATTCCGCTGGTCTTGGTCTTGTTGCACCGAAATGGTAGCCTTTGCCTGGTACCTTGGCATGTGCTTGCTCCCTTTGCACCAAAGGGGAAACAAGGACACTGCGCAGGCCGGCGCCCGCCTGGCTTTGATCGTCATGGCTTGCGTCATGGGTACCTCACGCGGTACCCCTGCCTTGATCTCTCCGCCTCCTCGCGAGCCTTCCTGACGAGGCTGCGCCTGAGGAAGTTGTCTGTCATCCGCCCCGCGAGGCTTGGCCCCTCGCGAGGGTCTTGAGCTTGTGTTGATGAAGATGGGCCGTACTAGGCCACTCCTTGAGCCACGCTGCAGGCCGCAGGCAGGCAAGTCTGGGTACCCCCGTTCCCAGAACGCCGACAGTAGCCCCCGGGCCCAAGGCGCGCCCGGGATTGGCTTAGCAGAGAAGCGAAGGGGCAAACACGAAGCGCTGCGGGCCCCAACAGCCTGCGGCCTTAGTAGCCATGTGGCGGTTGATTGGACGTGGGCGTCTCCGCTTCCCCACGACGCCTCGGCAACCGTTCGACAAGACAAGTCCCTGCATGCAAAATGGGTCATGATTACCTATGATCATGGAGGCCGACGATTGGCCTCCTCCGGCTATAAGTACGGAACGGCGCGTGCCATTCCAGTCCATCTTTCCTTGCTCCGCCTCCCCTTCTTCACTTCCTCCTTCAACCCGTCGACAATGGTGTTGATCCGCCGGTTCTCGGCCTAAGAGAAAGGGAAGGCCCCCCGAGAGGGGCCCGTCCCACTTCCGCTGAAGAAGCGGCTAGTCCCCTGCCGCAGAGATGAGGGTGCCCGGCAGGAGGTGTCGAGGCCTTGGTACAAGCGGCCTCCTCTTGGATACCTGTTTCCCTTGTACGCCCAGGCTGGGGGCCTTGGGGAAGGGGGCGACGAGCGGCGCCACCCGCGTCGCCGGTGTCGCCGTCGGATCACGGTGGTGCGCGTCGTCCCCCCTGGAGTCCATGTGGTGAACTCCTCCCGTGAGTTCATGCTCCACGCTGCCATGCCTCCGAGCTCCTGGATCCGCCTCCCTGCATCCTTTGCCTTCGAGATACCGCCGAGGGGGCCTCAGGAGCTCTGGCTGCAGCGCGACAAATGCAGCACCCCTGCGACCGAAGCGGAGGTCGAGGTCGTCGCCCCTGGGAAGGTCTTCATGACCCGAGGCTGGGGCGAGATCGCCAGGATCTGCCGAATGGAGGGAGCCCTCGTGATCCACCTAGAATACGACGGCGCCTCCCTAATGCTCTTCAAGGTTTTTGACGAAGAAGGACGCCGGCTGGAGTGCTGCCCCAGAGTCGACGACTGGAGCTCCGGGACGGCGAGGGCCAGGCCTGCCGCCCGCTTTTCCAGCAGCTCCTCTGGTAGCAGCGGGCGTGTTGGAGGGTCCAGCGACTCCTCCGGACTCTTCCTGACCCCGGCGACGAGCAACGACAGCTACAAGCCCCCGAGCTTGCGCCGGGCCCGAAGTAGGGCCGGCACGCCCGGCGGTCGGGGCGGCTGATCTGGATGGGGTTGGCGCCGGCCTCACGTGGCCCACTATTGATGATGGCTTCTGCTGTTGTGGTACCCGTAGTTAGGGCTTCTTAGAATTTGCATCTTTTGTTCCCTGCGAGGAATTGAAAGAACACCCCATGGGGGCATGTAAAGCGTATATAGTCTCTTTTGATAATATGATCCTCATCGTGAAGTGGTGAGAGATGCTCGTCCCATCTAAGCTTCGTCCCTCCTTTATAACCTCACGAGGGCCTGGTGCTCTGCACTGACAGGTCCCGGTCCCCAGGCAGGCTTCAGCCGTCGCTGGTATGCCAGGTCGCGATGCTGTGGTTAAGGCCAGGAGGTGAGCGGCCTGAGGTCCAGTAAGAGCCCCCGAGGCGCGATGCTCGGGAGGTCCCCTTTAGCGCTCAAGCAGTCGCCGCTCGGTGAGAAAGGAGCGCGACGTCGCCATTATGGGGCTGCATTAGGTGCAAGGTTGGTGTTGCGATAGCTAGTAGTTCTGGAGAATGACTTATCTCGGGAGCTTGAAGCCGTTCCTTGGTGTTGCGCCAGGCCCGAGCGCCAGCGGTTGAGGGGTTGCCGGTGAGCTCCCCGTGAGCCTCATCCTTCTCCCCTGCACTCCCCTTCATGCTCTACATCCTCGGGTCCCGTCCCTCGAGCGAGCTCAGCCATTGCAGGTATGCCAGGTCGCGATGTCGTGGACAAGGCCAGGAGGTGAGGGCTGGAGGGCCAGCAAGAGCCCGTGAGTCGCGATGCTCAGGCGCCCCTCTTTAACGCGCAAGTAGTTTGTGCGGGTGAGAGAGGAAGAGGGGCCGCGGAGGCCTCGCCCGACGTTGTCCCTTAGAGAGACCCTGTAAACTTATCACGAGAAAAGCGAGAGTCGCCATCACAATCATTAGCCAGCCACCGGTTGCTCTGGAGGACTGATGAGGGCACTGAGGGCCTGATGAGGTGGCACCATGCGGGGCTGCCGCGGCCAGAGCTCCGCCACTTATGTTTGTCGACGTTGCAGGGACTTACCCATGTGCAAGCGTCATGCCGGGGAGAGCAACTCCAAAGGTCGGCGTCAATCGAGCGGGCGATCAAGCCAGGAAGGTTAGCCATGGAAGGTTAGATAAACTTAGACGGGTGTGAGAGCGATACACGCCACTGGGTCAGGCCCAAGCGGCTTGGGGATAATGCAGCCCGAGGGGCGCCCCCAACAAAGTAACTTAAAGACATGAACAAAGGGATACACGCCGCAGGGAAGGACCCACGTGGCCTGGGAATGATGTAGCCCTGGGGGTGCTCCCAGCTGAAATGGAACTTGGAAGGTGTCACCCGATACCGTTGGAGATGAAGGAATGTTGAGGTAGCGGACGAAGCGTGGGGTGGAAGCCGATCCTCACGAGCCCCCAGGGCCCAGAGCCTCGGGAGGCTCCAGGGGCGCAGGCGGCTCTTCAAAGATCATCTCCATTTCCGCCAGGACTGCACAATTCCTGGCCTCCTGAGCCTCCAGAATGCTCCTCAGCAGGTGCTGATGAGCGGCGACCGCGTTCGGCAGACTGAGAGGCATGCGAACATAGTTGTGGGGTGGACCCTCGCAACATCCCACGCGCGAGGGCCAGAGGCACTCCTGAGATGCGGCTCGGTTGAGCCCTGGTATGTCGATGCAGACGCGCAGCCCACCATCCTCGCCTGGATGGGGAGATACGCGGGTAAGCGGCGGCTGCCGCGCATGATCCTTGACTCCTGCAGCTCCTGAGTGTTTCTTGCGATGAACTCCTGAGGGTTCGGCCCCCCTTGCCTTACACCATCCTGAGGGAAATGTTCTTTGAAACACGCCTCCAAGTGGTGCCCGAGGGCCTCCCTCGTGACCTTGGCAAAGTCGATGGCCCTCCAGGAGAGAGCCCCCGAGCCTTGGCCGAGGAGGGCGCCAAGCGCGCCTTCCTATGCGGCAGAGGGAGGCACCCCTTGGACGGGCGCGGATCTTGGCGCGGCGCCCCTGGAGGTGCCTGCCTCCTGATGGTTCGGACCAGGTGATGTCTTCTTCTTCTTAGGGACTGCCTCGGGAAGGCCCCCATTCCTGTGATCTGGGTCTTCGATTGTCGCGTCCTGGAAGGCACGCTCGAGAGAACACACTGCATCCTTCTCCTCACAGGGGACTGTGATGACTCCACAGCTTCCTGGCATCTTGAGGACATTGTAGCCATGGTGAGTTACCGCCATAAACTTGGCCAGGGCCGGATATCCAAGGATGGCGTTGTTGAAGCGCTGGATTTACTTTTGCAGGGTCTCTCCTGGCTGTTGCTTGATGCGGTACAAGTCACTCATGGTCGGGGGCCGGTCACGAGTGCCCTGGAAGTTGGCGATGAAGCGAGTGCGCATCTCGTCCCAAGAGGAGATCGTGCTGGGAGGCAGGTTGAGGAGCCATGTACGGGCGCCATCCTTGAGCGCCATGGGAAACTAGTTCGTCATGACCTTTTCATCCCCGTTGGCCGCCTCGATACCCAACTCGTAGAGCTAGAGGAACTCCGTGGGGTCAGCAGTGTCGTTGTAGCGAGGAGGCAGATCTGGCTTGAACTTGCCCGGCCAGGCCACGCTATGCAGCTCGGCAGTGAAGGCACGACAGCCTGCAGTGGCCATAGGGGGCCTTTGGTGATGAAGGGCTTGATCTTGGAGGTCTCCGCGCGCTGCCACCAGGAGCAGCGCGGGGTCTTGGCGTGCTGGAGCAGGAGCGCGGTCATGACGTGCTGGTGCAGGGAGCACACGAGCACCTTCTTGAGGGCGAGGGATCTCTTGGCAGCTCTTTTCTTGCTGTAAGGGCGCTGGACGCGGCGGGTCCCATCCAGGGGCCGCGCGCCTTGGGGCCAGGGCGCCCTCTTGAGGGGGAGGCGGCGGAGGCGCCTCCGGAGCCGTGTTTCCTACACAGGGCGAAGGGCGGTGCAGCGAGAGGGACGGCGCAGGGGAGCCCCCTACGGCGCTGACGAGCTCGGTGATGCGAGCGAGCCACTCGTCGTAGAGGTCGTCGACTGGCGGTAGTGCAGGAGCTCACGTGCCAGGAGCAGCACGGCGTGCGTGTCCGCAGGAGCGCGGCGGGCGTGCGATGACGAGCCTGCTGGAGTGAGCGATGGGGTAGCGGTGCGGCCTTCCCGCCGCACTGAGGGATGGAGCGACGACGCCTGCTGCTCATTCCCAGCCAGGCCGGTGGCGGCATGGGCGGCAGGCGACGGGGAACGATGGGGAGGCCCGCCGACGGGGGCCGTCTGGGTGACATGGGCCATGAGAGCAGCCCGGCGCTCGGCACGAGCTCGACGAGCGTCAGACATGGACGAGACGGACGGTGAAACACAAGACGGCGGAGGACGCTATTCTGGCGCACCCCTACCTGGCGCGCCAAATGTCGGATTACGGATTCCGGCAGACCCTTTGAGGTTCGAACTCTGGGGTGCGCGCGGAGATCACTCCCCTACCTACTCACGTCTCGTTGCCTCGCAAAGGATCTAAGCTAGCGAAGATGAACAACACAAGAGACACAAGGTTTTATACTGGTTTAGGCCACCATTGTGGTGTAATACCCTACTCCAGTTTGTGTGTGGTGGATTGGGGCTGATGATGAACCATACAAGGGAAGAACAGCCTCGCGAGGGATGTTCTTGCGGAGGTGGTGCCTCTTGGGAAGGGTTTGGATCCGGATCCCTTTCTACTGTGGTGGCTAGCCCTATTTATAGAACGAGGCCCTGGTCCTCTTCCCAAATATTGAGCGGGAAGGGCGCCAACAATTGGCCATTTTGAAGGGGAACATCTAGTACACTTATCCTGACTAAAGTTGGTCCTCGCCTGCCATAGACTCTGACGATGACGCCGTCTTGGGCTCCACGGTGACCTCCATCCTGTCGTTCCGCTGGTCTTGGTCTTGTTGCACCAAAATGGTAGCCTTTGCCTGGTACCTTGGCCTTTGCTTGCTCCCTTTGCACCAAAGGGGAAACAAGGACACTGCGCAGGCCGGCGCCCGCCTAGCGCCCGCCTGGCTTCGATCGTCATGGCTTGCGTCACGGGTACCTCACGAGGTACCCCCGCCTTGATCTCTCCGCCTCCTCGCGAGCCTTCCTGACGAGGTTGCACCTGAGGAAGCTGTCTGTCGTCCGCCCCGCGAGGCTTGGCCCCTCACGAGGGTCTTGAGCTTGTGTTGATGAAGATGGGCCGTACTGGGCCACTCCTTGAGCCACGCTGTAGGCCGTAGGCAGGCAAGTCTGGGTACCCCCGTTCCTAGAACGCCGACATGGTCAAACCTGTTACTTTCCTCTATATGTTGAACTTTCCGTGTGAACGTATGGAATGGGTTGTTATTTTTTTAAATGGGTTGTATTTGTCCGCCACGGGTTTAGAGGCTGACTTGACTTCTGGGCCTACTAGGTTGACGCGTACACAACCAGGAGATGATTGTATGTGGAGAGGATGACAGCAAGGACCCACCAGGGTCATGGCAGTACGCAAGCAAGTGCTCCTTATTTCAAGCCAGAAAAATGGTTCCTCCTAATGGATTTCTGACATCTGGGTCCTATGTCGTTGTCAACGTAGTCAATAAACGCGAGAATTGCACAACAAGCGGCTGACACGAGGGACCCGGTAGCTTGCCTGTTTTTTTTCGGGAAGTAGCTTGCCCAATTATCTTTGTTTTTGAGACAGAAGCAGGGTGTCAGCTGGGCTGTGCGGGGCACTCTGGCCTATCTAGCCAGCCTTGGTTGGATGATCGGCTCCTAGCTCCTATATTTATTTCAGCAAACAAATAGTTTGTCTGTTTTGAGAGTTGAAGTTGGAGATGCCCTAAGCTACCACAGCTAATAAACCCACATGAATGCACCCCTCGAATAAATTGATTTATGATCACGTTGTACAACCCGGATGTGTTTGTCTTGCTATACCACAAGACTGAGGGGGGCCATTTACGATCATATATTGTTGGATGAAGCTCAAGGGTACAATGCATGGGAGGACTTCTGTCGATTCTGACTCGAGTATCGTTGAATTTCAAATCAATGAATTCGAAACACTTTAAATACCAGGTTATCTCAGATGTAATATTTAAGTCTGAACTATTGTTGTACTATGGATATTTTTAAGTTCTTTATGGATGAATTATGCTATTTTGTACAATTTGTTTGAGTCTTGGAGACTTAAAGAAAATACCTAAATGATAAGTGCCACACGTGTGACACGGAGCAACATGGTCCAAATGCCCCCATTATCATCCATCTTGGCACATCAAACAAATGACATCAACTGAATCTTTTTGTTTTTTTAGACTTCATTCTTTTATCTCTTAAATAAAAATCTGATTAAAAATCCGTTTTCATCATTAAATCTTTCTCGACGAGATCTTCAAAACTATATCCCATATTGATATGTTTCAGCGACTTTTTTTGGGACCAAAAGTTGTCATGATGTCTACAGTGAAGTTATCATTGTGTTTACACTAAAGTTGCCATGATATGTTTTATCTAGTTTTTTTCTGGATTTGAAGCTACCATTGTATTTCAACCACTTTTCATGGCAAATTTCATTAATTGACCATGTCAATTTTTAGTAACTAACCACGGTAAATTAAATTCATGGATCACGGCAATTTGTAGTAATTCATCATGACAAATTTAGTTTGTAGATCATGACAATTTTAGTATTTTGACCATGGAAATTCTAGTATTTTGACCATGAAAATTATTTTTTGTATGAACCATGGTACATTTTAGTGCATGTATCATGGCACATTTAAGTAATTCACCATGAAAATTTTAGTTTATGGTTCATGGCAAATTTGAGTCATTTACCATGCATTTTTAAAGTAATTGATGACAAAATTCTTTTTAATTATGAACCATGTCAAAATTATTTCATGGATCATGGAAAATTTTAGTAATTAATCATGACAAGTTTATTTTCTTCATTCCCTTTTTTATAACATGTCAAAAATTATTTTAAACGTAGAGGAAAAATTAGTTGAAACATATCATGGCAACTTCAATGTAAATCTTGAAATAGGCTTTCTCCCCGCTTTATAGATAAAGTAACGGTCCATACAAGCACCATCCGAAATCATACTCAAAGAGATGGTTGGGGCCAGAACACAATCATGCCCAGAGAAAGGAAAGAGAAATAAAAAAACACCTAGTGGTTGCCACCCAGCGGCCCTACTACACTAACAATCAAGCGATGTAGCCAGAAGCGAATTTCAATGTAAACACCATGAAGATTAATGTGCAATAGACATTGCAACTTTTAACCCCCAAAAAAAGTCATCAAAACATATTGTGAGATCTGGTTTCGAAGAACTCATCGCGGCGGATTTAATTATGAAAATGATTTTTTAATCAGATTTTTTATTTAAGAGAAAAATCATTTTAAAAACTGAAAATCCAAAAGATTCCCGCCATCAGTTTTGTCATTTGTGCATGCACGCAGTGATGTGACACAATCTGTGGTGATGGGGCGTTTGGCCAAGTTGCTTTGTGCCACACATGTGGTACCTATGGGGTCCAGAAAATAACAGCGCAAACGTTTAGGAGGCAGCATTTTATACCCGGCTATTGTATTCATGTCCCCATGGACAAGTTCAAACCAGTCCACAGATGAATAATGTGTCTATTGCTGGAATTTTTGTCTATTTGGGCCTAGCCCAATAGCAGTTTCAGAAATTCCTAATAAATCCTAGAGGCCCACACCCCATTCGTGCAAGGCAAGAGGTGGAACTAAAGTTTAGACTCACCTTGCTAGTTTAGAGGGAATTGGACCTCTTTATAAGGGAGGCTCCTTCCCCACTTGTATGAGCATGAGAACAAGAGGGACATCCACGCGCGCTCCTCCTCCGCCGCCCGCCACGCCTCGTCACGACGCACCGCGCCGCGGGTTGCGGGAATGAGCCGAGCCGATGTAAATTTTTGCCACGCACTACGGGTATACGAAAGGGCACGCGAAAGCTGAAAGGTTTTGCTGTAGTAGAGATTGAATACGAATGGCGCACCTCTTCGCCTGCTGCCTGCTCGTTTTGTCTCCTTCGTTCTCTTCAGCTCCCAGCGCAGCCTATCGCCTCCTTCTCTTGCGCCTATAAAAGGAAGGTCGCTCCTCCCAGAGAGACGCACCAGAATCTCTTCCTCCTATCGCCACAAGTTCCTGAGCACTGCGCTGCTGCTACGTTCTTCCTCATCCCGGCTTGCGGCATGCACCGCACGTCGGGACAGTAGGCCTCCGAGACCGCACCTTTTGAGTCCTGTACGGGAGAAGGGTGATAAGCTTTTTGGGGAGCGCTCAGCGCGACTACTGGCTTCTTCATCACGGACGATCCGGTCGCCAACGACTACTTCCCCAACGACGACTTCTTCCACGACGTCCACGACCTCCTCAATGACATGGCAGGCGAGGACACCGACCCCAAGTCTAGCGCTTCTGTTGCTGCTGTGCCATACGTGTTCTTCTCCTTTCTGTTAGAAGTCCTGCTACAGTCCTTGGCTCTAGTTTCTGCCCTACGTATGTTAGGTTCTATGTCGTATAAGCAACTTCATCTAGTGTCTGTTCTAGATGTGTTTAGATCAAGTTCATATATGCAGTCGATGTTTACCTTCTCTCTGTCAGATTGCATGACTTGCTTTATATTTGCTATTTTAGTCATGCTTTATCTAGTATTTCTGTTAATAAAATCATTCGGTAAATTGCTCATATTTCCAACAATCCAAAAACCTTATTATAGGCAATTTACCCCGAGTGGTTTTGCTGCTTCCATGAGACGTCCTATGTTTGAGGGTATCCACTATAAGAGGTGGCGTGTGAGAGCAGTCTTATGGTTTGAAACCATGAGTTGCTATGACGCCACTCTTGGCAAACCTGAAGGAGAGCAAGATGCCCAACAGGCACAAGCTTTTCAGAAAATGGATACCTTGTTTAAGGCTGCTCTCTTGAGTGTTCTTGGTGAGAACATTGTTGATGCTTATGCGTCAATTGATAATGGAAAAGATATGTGGGACGCACTCGAGGCCAAGTTTGGGGTCTCGGATGCCAACACTGAGCTGTACATCATGGAGCAATTCCATGATTACAGGATGACTGAAGAGCACTCCGTGGTTGAGCAGGCTCATGAGATACAGTCATTTTCTAGAGAACTTGAGCACTTCAATTGCATGCTACCGGAAAAGTTTGTTGCCGCGGGTATCATCACTAAGCTTCCTCCATCATGGAGGAACTTTGCTACCTTACTGAAGCATAATAGACAGGAGTTTTCCGTTCCGGATCTCATTGGTACTCTTGATGTGGAAGAAAAGGCGAGAGCAAAGGACACACGTGCTCGAGGTATTGAGGGAGGATCTAGTGTCAATGTGGTACAGAAGCAGAACTTCCAGCCCCACAAGTTCAAGAACAAGGGCAAGTTTGATGGTAAAGCAAAGTTCGATGGGAAGAACAAGGTTGTGCAACACACGAACTTCAAGAAGAAGAATGGCAAGAAGAAAGGTGCTTGTCATGTGTGTGGAGATCCTGATCATTGGGCTCCTAGTTGTCCTAATCGCTATGACAAGCGTCATCCTGGGAAAGGCGGCAAGACCGCTAATGTTGTCATTGGAGACACTAACATGAAGGATGCTCGGTATGGTATATTTCCCACTATTCTTTCAGTATGTCATTCTCCTGATTGGTTGATTGACACGGGTGCTAATGTGCATGTATGCGGTGATATTTCCATGTTTTCGTCTTATCAGACCGCAGGGACTTCAACCGTGCTGATGGGCAATGGTTCAAGTGCTTCTGTTCATGGTGTTGGCACGGTCGATCTGAAGTTTACTTCGGGGAAGATCATGCGGCTAAAGAACGTGCATTATGTCCCCTCCGTCAATAAAAATCTTGTTAGCGGATCTCTTCTGTGAAGAGATGGCTACAAGCTTGTCTTCGAGTCGAATAAATTTGTAATCTCCAAGTATGGAACCTTTGTTGGTAAAGGCTATGAGTCAGGAGGCCTGTTTTGTTTATCCTTATCAGACGTTTGCAATAAAGTTGTTAATCATATTTGCAACAATAGTGAATCAAATGTGTGGCATTCACGTCTTTGTCATATTAATTTTGGTTGCATGTCACGACTAGCGAAGTTGAACTTAATCCCTAGTTTCACCACTGTCAAGGGATCTAAGTGTCAAGTGTGTGTGCAAGCTAAGCAACCTCGTAAGTCTCATGTGACTGCGGAGACGAGAAATCTTGCACCACTAGAACTAATAATTCAGATCTATGTGAAATGAATGGTGTTTTGACAAAAGGTGGAAAGAAATATTTCATGACGTTAATTGACGACTCCACTAGATATTGCCGTGTGTATCTTCTGAAATCTAAGGATGAGGCTTTGAACTTTTTCAAGATCTATAAAGCTGAAGTGGAAAACCAACTTGATCGAAAAATCAAGAGGCTTAGGTCCGACCGTGGTGGAGAGTATTTTTCCAATGAATTTGATGCTTTTTGTGCGGAACATGGTATAATCCATGAGAGGACGCCTCCCTACTCACCTCAGTCAAATGGGGTGGCCGAAAGAAAGAACCATACTCTAACTGATTTGGTTAACGCCATGTTAGATACATCGAGTCTCTCCAAGGCATGGTGGGGGGAGGCGATATTGACTGCATGTCATGTCCTAAACCGAGTTCCCACAAATAACAAAGAGATAACTCCATTCGAGGAATGGGAGAAGAAAAGGTTAAAACTCTCTTATCTGCGAACATGGGGCTGTTTGGCGAAAGTCAATGTACCAATTCCAAAGAAGTGGAAGCTGGGACCAAAAGCTATGGATTGTGTTTTCCTGGGATATGCTTTTCATAGCATTGGCTATAGATTCTTGGTTGTAAAATCTGAGGTACCTGACATGCATGTCGGTACGATCATGGAGTCGAATGATGCGACTTTGTTTGAAGATATCTTTCCCATGAAGGATATGGCTACCTCATCTAATCAGGAGATGCCTAGTTCATCGAATTAGGAACCAGTTACAATTACCGAACCTGCCATTTCGATGGAACACTTTGAAAGTCCTGTGGAGAAAAACAATGAAGTTCCTACTAGGAGAAAGAGACAGAGGACTGCAAAGTCCTTTGGTGATGATTTTCTTGTATATCTCATAGATGACACTCCCAGTTCTATTTCGGAGGCCTATGCATCGGAAGATGCTGACTACTAGAAGGAAGCGGTTCGTAGCGAGATGGATTTCATCTTGGCGAATGAAACTTGGGAGATAACTGATCGTCCTTATGGGTGCAAACCTATAGGATGCAAATGGGTATTCAAGAAGAAGCTTAGGCCTAATGGTACTATTGAAAAGTACAAGGCTCGGCTCGTGGCTAAGGGTTATACCCAAAAGGAAGGTGAAGACTTCTTTGATACTTACTCACCTGTGGCTCGACTGACCACTATTCGAGTTCTACTTTCACTAGCTGCCTCACATGGTCTTCTCGTTCATCAAATGGATGTTAAGACTGCTTTCCTAAATGGAGAGTTGGATGAGGAAATTTATATGGAACAACCAGATGGGTTTGTAATAGATGGTCAGGAAGGGAAAGTGTGCAAGTTGCTGAAGTATTTGTATGGACTCAAGAAAGCACCCAAACAGTGGCATGAGAAGTTCGAAAGAACTTTAACAGCTGCAGGCTTTGTTGTGAACGAAGCTGACAAATGTGTGTACTATCGCCATGGTGGGGGCGAGGGAGTTATGCTTTGCTTGTATGTTGATGACATACTGATTTTCAGAACAAATCTGAATGTTATTAAGGAGGTCAAGGATTTCCTATCTCGCTGTTTTGAGATGAAGGATTTAGGAGTGGCTGATGTCATTCTGAACATCAAGTTACTGAGAGATGATGATGGTGGGATTACATTGCTTCAATCTCACTATGTGGAAAAGATCTTGAGTCTCTTTGGCTATAGTGACTGCAAGCCCTCTCCAACACCATATGATGCTAGCGTGCTGCTTCGAAAGAATCGAAGAATTGCTAGAGATCAATTGAAGTATTCTCAGATTATTGGCTCGCTTATGTACTTAGCCAGTGCTACAAGACCTGACATCTCTTTTGCTGTTAGCAAACTGAGTCGGTTTGTTTCAAAACCAGGAGATGTGCATTGGAAAGCTCTAGAGAGAGTTTTGCGTTATTTGAAAGGCACTGCAAATTATGGAATTCACTACACTGGGCATCCAAAGGTGCTTGAAGGGTATAGTGACTCAAACTGGATCTCAGATGCTGATGAGATAAAGGCCACGAGCGGTTATGTATTCACTCATGGAGGTGGCGCTGTTTCTTGGAAGTCTTGCAAGCAGACCATCTTAACAAGGTTAACGATGGAAGCAGAACTCACGGCACTAGATACAGCTACGGTCGAAGCAGATTGGCTTCGTCGGCTCTTGAATGACTTGCCGGTTGTTGAGAAACCTGTACCGGGTGTCCTTATGAACTGCGACAATCAAACTGTGATCACGAAAGTGAGCAGCTCAAAGGATAACATGAAGTCATCAAGACACGTTCAGAGAAGGTTAAAGTCTGTCAGGAAAATGAAAAACTCCGGAGTTATTGCATTGGATTATATCCAAACGTCTAAAAATCTGGCAGATCCTTTTACTAAGGGTCTATCACGTAATGTGATAGATAATGCATCGAGGGAGATGGGTATGAGACCCACAATATGAGTTGTTCACAGTGGTAACCTATTCTTTGTGATCAGAGATCCCGTGAATTAGATGTGGAAGACAAGTTGTTGGTCAACTGAGAGGAGAGTATCCTTACTATTCACAATACCACTCCATGAAGATGCAATACTCTCCTAATCTGCATGGCAGTTTGATGTATATCTTAATGTGTTCTAAGTGGATCTTTGAAGCAGAGATGTTGTCCTGCAGAACATCTTTTGAAGAACGCACCTATATGAGTCTGATTGTTAAACGTCACAATCTATGAGAGTAGGGTTCTCTCTAGTAAACTCATGAAAGGTCACGGAGTATGACGCATAAGCTCCACCCGCGGGGAACACCCATGGTAGCCATGTATCGGTCAAGGCTTTATGTGAAGCTAGATTCGCAGAAAACTTGCAGTTCAAGGCCCAGTCCACTGTTCAAGTTGCTTACTAGTGTAGCATAGAGTTCTAGGTGGAAGTTCAACTTAACAGTCTCCACTGCAGTATCGGTATATAAAACAGTGTTTTGGAACAAAAGGCAAATTTTGTGTGCCTCTGGGATCTGGTGGGGGATTGCTGGAATTTTTGTCTATTTGGGCCTAGCCCAATAGCAGTTTTAGAAATTCCTAATAAATCCTAGAGGCCCACCCAGCCCATTCGTGCAAGGCAAGAGGTGGAACTAAAGTTTAGTCCCACCTTGCTAGTTTAGAGGGAATTGGACCTCTTTATAAGGGAGGCTCCTTCCCCACTTCTATGAGCATGAGAACAAGAGGGACATCCACGCGCGCTCCTCCTCCACCGCCTGCCTCGCCACGCCACGCCACGCCTCGTCACGACGCGCCGCGAGTTGCGGGAATGAGCCGAGCCGATGTAAATTTTTGCCACGCACTACGGGTATACGAAAGGGCACGGGAAAGCTGAAACGTTTTGCTGTAGTGGAGATTGAATACGAACGGCGCACCTCTTCGCCTGCTGCCTGCTCGTTTCGTCTCCTTCGTTCTCTTCAGCTCCCAGCACAGCCTCTCGCCTCCTTCTCTTGCGCCTATAAAAGGGAGGTCGCTCCTCCCAGAGAGACGCACCAGAATCTCTTCCTCCTATCGCCACAAGTTCCTGAGCACTGCGTTGCTACTACATTCTTCCTCATCCCGGCTTGTGGCGTGCACCGCACGTCGGGACAGTAGGCCTCCGAGACCGCACCTTTTGAGTCTTGTACGGGAGAAGGGTGATAAGGTTTTTGGGGAGCGCTCAGCGCGACTACTGGCTTCTTCATCACGGACGATCCGGTCGCCAACGACTACTTCCCCGACGACGACTTCTTCCCCAACGACATGGCAGGCGAGGACATCGACCCCAAGTCCAGCGCTTCTGATGCTGTTGTGTCGTATGTGTTCTTCTCCTTTCTGTTAGAAGTCCTGCTACAGTCCTTGGCTCTAGTTTCTGCCCTACGTATGTTAGGTTCTATGTCGTATAAGCAACTTCATCTAGTGTCTGTTCTAGATGTGTTTAGATCAAGTTCATATATGCAGTCGATGTTTACCTTCTCTCTGTCAGATTGCATGACTTGCTTTATATTTGCTATTTTAGTCATGCTTTATCTAGTATTTCTGTTAATAAAATCATTCGGTAAATTGTTCATATTTCCAACATCTATTTTGAGAGCCGGAGATGCCCTAAGGTACACAGTCGATAAACACACATGAATGCACCCCTCGAATAAATTGATTTACGGATACACCTTTTGCACTTTGCACTTTCGATCGGTCAAATACATAACACACTCGCGGCCGCACAGCGGGGCGCTCACAGGGGATCAAGGGGGAGCAGGTCCCGGTCCAATGGATCCGACCGGCCGAGGAGGAATTGTATGGGGCGTGGCGTCACGATGATGACACCAGGGCGTAATGGAGCCTCCTAGTCTGACACTGCTCCCCCTTTGCTCCGCATCCGCAGTCTCCTAGTCTGATGTTGCCACTGTACCTCTCTCCGATCGTCGCCCAGGCATTGAGGACGTCCACAACCCCCACCCACGCGCCTTCCCACCTTTGATTACGCCATCGTCCGGCCAGGATCCGTCCATAACCAGGTACCCTCCGCCCCTGCTAACACCGTCTATGGTGGTTACCACGCCCGGTATGTGTTCATTGAAATGCCCTTGAGCTTTTTGGTTCAACTTCTCGTTGTTTTCTAGAGTAAAACACAATGGTGGAGTACTGAGGGATGGAGGATGATTGGATGTGTGATGCGTGTTAGCTTGTATCTGCAGACTTTCTAGGCATGAGGTAAGGGGGCTCGATGATTTGGCAAAACATGAGTGCTTTGTTTCTTGACCAAAAATATTTCGCGCCCTACCACTTGCACATGATCCATGATCGCGATGTGAAGTCTCTATCCCATCAGTGGTGCACCATCTCCAACACATCATGAAGTTTTGCAATGTTGTTGCACGAGTGGACATGTGGCCACCAGGCTCGTCAACCATGGATATCGTAAGTTTTGCTACTTGTTGCTATACATGTAGGTCAATCATTGATTACTCAATGTTCCAACTTGATAATGATCATGTTGTATAGCCCGAATATGTTGTCGTGTTGTACCGCATTACCGATGGGAAGGCATTTACGTCATACATTGTTGCATGAACCTCAAGGGCCATAGTGTGTGTCTGCGTGGGAGGACTTGTGTCAATTCTGGCTCGAGTATCACTAAATTTGGATTGATGAATTCCAAAAACTTGTTGAACATAAGGCTTTCTCGGATGTAATATTTACATTTGAACTATTATTGTACTCCCTCCATAAAGAAATATAAGAGCATATAGATCACTATTTTAGTGATCTAAACGCTCTTATATTTGTTTACAAATGAGTATTAGGGATATTTACAAGTTATTTATGGGTGAATTGTGTTATTTTCTATAATTATTTTGAGGGACTTGAAGAGAGAGAAAATAGGTCTTCCATCGACTTCGACCTGGTTGTTCGTTTTTTTGTCTCTGGAATACCGGTCTTGGTGCTCCTTCTGATGTTGTTGATTATTTTAATGGTTGTGTGCGCTCATTAGAGTCTTGGCATTGCAGCTCAAATTATAACTATGGAAGAGCCCTCGTTGGTATTTACAGGTCTTTGGTTTGCTACCTTTTGTTATTTTCTTATGGCTGCCTTCAGACAAGTACAAGATTGTGTCATGGACGAAAAAAAAGAGTTTGAAGATCTTGAAGATTTGCTTGTTTCTTTTAGACTTTATTTTGTAATTGTTGGCAGTACTAAGATGTAATAGTGAAGTTGTAGAAGGGTTGGAATGTAAGATAGGCATGTATATACCTAGACTGAAGAGATGAAAGAAACAGATTTGTCCAGAAAAAACCTCTTCTCTCTATTGTTCCTAACCTTGCTTTGCCCCCAATCTCCCAAATCAACAACATGGTATCGGAGCATGACGAGGATCTATGTAGGAGTTGCACGGATTGATAGGCGGGGGCTGCTGGAAGGCTGTGGTGGAGGTGTTGGGGCCGGTTTTGCTGCGGTGGAGAGCCAAATCAGGGCTGGCGGTGGCTGTGGTGGAGCAGGGTGCCCAGCAGCGACCTGGAGTGGTGTAGGTGGTGGCCCTGGGTGGAGACAGATTGGGGACAGATTCAAATCAAAGTTCAAGGTGAGGGCTTGGAGGACTTGTTGCAGGTATGGCTGGCAATGGTAGTGCTCCATCGGTAGTTACTGCTGGCAAGCTTGCTGCTGTATTGCAGGCAATGGACGAAAAGTATAGTGCTCTATTGGAAGCAATCAGCAAACAAGCCACCAGCTCAAAATCATATGTTGAGATGAAGGAAGAAATACACCCTCTGCAGATGCCACGTGTAAAGTTAGAGGGTCCAGAGAGCTATGTCAGTTGGGCTGAGCATGCTGAAACCATCTCAGTTTCAAGGAAATTGGAAGGGTGCATTCTTGGGACAGTAGAGAAACCTGAGGAAGAAGGTTCAAAAGAAGGCCAAAAATGGAGGATGACCAATGCACTGGTTAGGGCGTGGTTGTTGAGCTCAGTCTCATCTCAAATTGCAAGACAAGTGGAGAGGATTAAGGATGCCTCGGAAATTTGGAGGCTCCTAAAGGGAACATATTCAGGAGTGGGAAATGAGATGTTAGCATGTATGATTCAGAAGGAATTGCAGGAGCTGAGCCAAGGAGAAAGGACTATTGTGGAGTATGTATCGGAACTAAAAAGATTGTGGAGTGACCTTGACTACTATGATCCTGTTGAGATGGAATGTGGTAAGTGCGCTGAGAAATATAATAAGTGAACTGAGAGGAGACGTGTGAGGCACTTCTTAAATGGCCTTCATCCCAGGTTTGAGAATCGGAGAGTAGCGCTTTATGGAAGTGGGAAGCTGCCAAGTCTTGAGCATGCAATTTCTGCAATTGTAAGTGAAGAAACGCAGTTGAAACTAGAGGCAGCAGGTTCAGTTGGACAGGGCATGTCACAAAAACACTCAGCATTTCTCACTACAGAGCAGAGAGTTGAAATAATCCCTCATGAAAGAAAGTGCTTTGAGTGTGTCCAACCGGGACACCTAAAGGCAGCATGTCCACAGTTGACTGGGGGAGGCCGTGGTAGAGGCCAGGACTGGTGTGGTAGAGGTCGTGGTCGTTTTTCTAATGCCCACGGTGGTGGTCGTGGAAAAGGTGTGTATCCATCAGGAAGGGCGAACACGTGCACTGTCGTTGAGATGACTACAGATGAGTTAGAGAAGTGGCATCAATTCAAGAATTTGAGTCTTGGAGATGGACGATCTTTAGAGGCACATGCACCATCTTCATGAGCAAACTTCTCTGGTAACCTCTCTTATACCGTAGGTTGTGGTGATAATTTTGGAACAATTGCACAATGGTTAATTGACTCTGGTGCCTCTAGAAATATGACTGGCTCCAGTAGGGAGCTCTATAATTATGTTTCTGATCAGCAGAAGGGAACTGTAAAATTAGCTGATGGTTCTACTCAAGTGGTTGTCGGGTCCGGAATGGTCAAGTGCAGCCCAAATATGTCTCTTTCTGATGTATTGCATGTTCCTGCATTTCCAATTAATCTTTTGTCAATAAGTTGCATCACTAAGGAACTGAATTGTGTTGCTATATTCTTTCCCATGTGGTGTATGTTCCAGGAACTTGGGACTAGAAGAAAGATTGGGATGGGGAGCATGCGTGATGGACTATATTACTTAGACAGTAATATCCCCCCTATGGTGGCTGCTACTGTACCTACCTCTGCACTATAAGAACTTCTACTTCAACACCGCCGGTTGGGACATCTATCTTTTGCCACATCGGGTCAGTTATATCCTAGTTTGTACTCTAAGGTCAGCAAGGAGAAATTGGTATGTGATGCATGTCAGTTTGGAAAGCAAACTAGAAGTTCTTACTTGTCGTCCGATAATAGAAGTAATGTACCCCTACAAACTATTCATTCTGATGTGTGGGGTCCTAGTGGAGTGCTATCTTTAAATGGGTATCGCTACTTCATCACATTTATTGATTGTTGCACTAGAATGACTTGGATCTATGTTTTGCGAAACAAAAGTGATGTGTTTGAATGCTTTAAAGGCTTCCATAATTTAATTAGAAATCGGTATAATGCATGTGTGAAGACACTTCATACCGATAATGGTACCGAGTATGTGAATATTGAATTTGATGGTTATCTATCGAATTATGGAATTATACATCAAACCACTTGTCCTGGGACTTCTGAACAGAATGGCCTAGTAGAGAGGAAAAATAGGCACCTTCTAGAAATTGCAAGGTGTATACTATTTGCTATGAATGTTCCTAATTTTTTGTGGAGTGAAGAAGTGATGACTACAGCATATTTGATGAATAGGATGCCATCCAGGGTACTTGACTACAAGACGCCAATTGAATGTCTCATAGGGAAAACTACATATATGGTTCCCCTAAAGGTATTTGGGTGTACATGTTTTGTAAAGGACTATAGACCTTCAGTTAGTAAGCTTGATCCTAAGGCATTAAAGTGCATATTTGTTGACTATTCTGGTAAGCAAAAGGGTTATAAATGTTGGTGTCCATCTGAAAGGAGGATGTTTGTGAGTATGGATGTGGTGTTTAGAGAGCATGAACCATTTTATGGGGAACCAACTGATTTAACTAATGTATTCCCTTATTTGTTCTCTAATGACATCTCTGATGCAGAATGTGCGATAGGGGGAGAGAGGGAGGAGAAAGACAATAATGGAGCATATCAGGAGGTGATAATTGGAGTGATACCGGCTGAAGACACAAACACATCAGAAATCGAGCAAATACAGGGACATGAGTGGCCACAAGATACACTGCAGAGAGATTGGCCAAAACCAGATGAAGAACAACATCCTCAAGTGTACACACGAAGGCATCAGACCGAGGAGAAGCATGCTCGAGAGGAAGAAATCATCCCTTCGGGACATGATCATGAAGCCCAAGGACAGGTCGACCCACATGACTCAGCTTCACACCCTTCAGCTTCACATGATGGTACATCCTCTTCATATGACGATCTAGATGTTCCAATTGCCCTTGGAAAGAAAACTCGCAATGTTGTTACTAAGTTACCCTCAAAATTGTCCCAATATATTGTCTCTAACCATGTGTCATACTCATTGGTGGGTTCTAAGTATAGATCATTTATAGCTGCTTAGACTCCACAGTTCCTATAGCTCGTGATTGGCAAGAGGTGAAGAAAGATCCAAGGTGGAGAGCTGCAATGTTGGAAGAAATGCGAGCACTTGATAAAAACAACACTTGGGTTCTTACCAAAATTCCAGCGGGAAAGAAAATTGTGGGCTGCAAGTGCGTGTTCACTGTGAAGCAGACACCTGAGGGGAAGGTAGAGAGATACAAGGCCAGGTTAGTGGCGAAAGGATATAGCCAGACTTATGGGGTGGATTATGTAACACCCCGAGACCGACCCTCCAGAAGACTTCCAGCTCTTCCGAGTTTCGCCGTGTGTTTCTTTTGTGCTTGCTCTTTTATTTTTCCATTGCATCATGTCATCATGCCACCATATCATTAATTTTATAACTCTTTTAAATAAATTGCATAGATTGTTGATCTATTTAAATCGAGGGATATTCACATGGTGATTTCTCTTTAAAACATATTCAAACTCTCCTACTATTATTAGGGATCTATAATAAATATTTCATTTTTAAAATTGATCATAACACACTTGCAAAATATCCCATGCCTTTTTCTGCTCCGAGTTGACCTCAAAACCTTATCAATAATTGTTTCTCTGTTTACCGGAGCCCCACCAAAAATATCAACACTTTTGGACCTTTCAAACGTGCACTTCTTATTCAAACTTATTTGAATTTATTTCAAATGAGTTCGAATCCAATCTTCGCGCACATGCTCATTTATAGTTTTCTTGGATCAAGCTCATTTTTATGAGTCCAGGACAATTGTCTTCATTCTCAAATTCTTTCCCTAACCCTCTCTTTCTTTTTCTTCCCTCTAATTTCTTTTCTGCTAAAGAGTTAAAGAAGAGCAAGGAAGAAGCCCAACAGCCCAGTCGCCCGCGCCGGGCCATTTGCCTCTCAAGGCCCAGCTCTAACCCTAGCCCCGAAGGCCAGCCCAGCCTCTCTCCCTCGCTAACCCTAGCGCCAGGGGAGAGCCTCCTGCTCGATCCCCTGCTCCCCTCCCTTGTGCCACAACTCCCCTTCGTCTCGATCCCCATCACGCGCATGCATTGAGCCAGGGAGTGGAGCTCACTGCGTCCGGTCCCCTCGCCGGCTTGCCGCCTCCACCGCGATTCCTCCTCCATCGCGCCGTCTCTTCCTTCCTCCTCGTCGCCACCAAACCGCCTCAACCTCGCCACCGGCAGCAACAGCAGCTGCTACACCCTCTCGCCGACGCCGCGTCGGGCCTCCCGCGCCGCCACTGGAGGCCAACTCCGGCGCCCCCAACCTCACGTCTCCCTCCTCGTGTCAGGGGGAGGAGCTCCCTCTTCCTCGCCGCCCTTCGGCTCGTCATCGCTCCGGCCTCGCTCCTCCTCGACGACGTCATCGCCGCCAAGCTCCTCCGTCCTCCGTCCCCTGCGACCTCGCGTCGTCCCGCAACCCTCTGTCGTGCCTCCGCGCGCCCAACCTCTGTCCCGCGCCCGCAACCATGCTCTGGATCGAGAGGAGCTCGATCTCGAGCGCCTTCAGCCCGTCCGACCTCCTCTGCCTCGCTGGCCTCCAGCGTTGACCAAGCACCTCCATCCCCATGGTGCTGCGACCCCATCACTATTCCTGCCGGTGAGCGTCGCTCGAGGCCAGCGCCTCGCTTTTGCTTCGAACCAGGGGCCGACGCCCCCATCACCCGTCGTCTTCGGGCCAAGCTGCCGTTGTCTCTTCCTTCGACTAATGTTGCCGCCTCTTTGCCAAGGCCATCTCCGAGTTACCCCAGGACCCATGGGGTCATGCACGGGAAAACCAAGTCTGAAGACTACCGTGGCCGTGTATCTCGCCCAGTACCACTACCGTTCCTCAAGACCGCCAAGTTCGACTACACGATGACGCGTCAAGTACCTCTACCGCGTCTACGGGATCGCCAAGAACAAGTACCTACAAGTACCTCGAGGACCTGCCAAGTACCCCTTCGGATCGCCAAGTTCATCTACCACGTGTACCACTACCGTTGACCTGAACATCTATGAAAATGTGTACAACTACCGTTGTCGTGATTTCGACAAGACGTCATGTACCTCTACTTCCACTACGACACGAGTACAACTACTTCCACTACGACCGCTGCAAGAACGACTACTTCCTCTACATCGTACCGAACCCGAACCGCTCCGAAATGCACGCTTCAAAGGTATAACGACGAGACGATCGCCCGTGTATGTATGTGTGTTGTATGAGATGCTCGTGTTTGCACCGTGCCCGTTTGTCCTTGCAAGTTCCTCCTCGTTTGCCATGCCGTCGACCCGTGGGAACCCGGTAATCCGGGATCACCCCACCATCTTACATGACTCGCTCACGTCACACTTCCTTTTGCACCGGTACCTCCATGAGTTATCGGGACCGGAATGTTGCCGTGGCACCATTTCCGTTTCACCGCCGTGGCACCTTTTTCCTTCCGCCATGGCGACAAATGCCTCGTATCATGCTCATGTTAACGTTTTCATAAAATTGCATAAACTTGCATATGTCATCCGCATCATGATAACAACAATTAAAATGTTTAATATTGTGTTTGCATTAAACTACTAAATGACATGGGGACTTTCCGGAATTGTTGTTTGTTGTTCCGGCCTCATTTAAACTTGCTTAAATTGTTAGTTTAATTATGCTTCACCTCTTGCCATGTTTAACAACATTTAATATTGTTGGGTACATAACCGAGAGAGAACTAAATAATTGATGTGGTGTTCCTCAATACGCAACTCGTTGCATATTGAGCTCCACTTAACTTGTAGTATTGTTTGTGCACTTTGCCATGCCATGCCTTTTAAAACTGGACATGCATCATACTTGTTTGTGCATCATGTCATGTTTATGCTTGTGTGTTTACCATATTGTTTGCTTCTTTCCGTTTTGCTTCTCTGTTAGCTTCGGTTTCGTTCCGGAGTTGTGAGGATTCGTTCGACTACGTCTGTTTGTCTTCTTCATGGACTCGTTCTTCTTCCTTCCACGATTTCAGGCAAGATGACCATAACCCTCGATATCACTTCTATCTTTGCTTGCTAGTTGCTCCGTTCTATCGCTATGCTGCGCTACCTATCACTTGTTTACCATGCCTCCCAAGTTGCCATGTCAGCCTCTAACCTTTTCACCCTTCCTAGCAAACCGTTGTTTGGCTATGTTACCGCTTTGCTCAGCCCCTCTTATAGCATTGTTAGTTGCAGGTGAAGTTGAAGATTGCTCCATGATGGACAGGATTATTTTGGGATATCACAATATCTCTTATTTAATTAATGCATCTATATACTTGGTAAAGGGTGGAAGACTCGGCCTTATGCCTGGTGTTTTGTTCCACTCTTGCCGCCCTAGTTTCCGTCATACCGGTGTTATGTTCCCGGATTTTGCGTTCCTTACGTGGTTGGGTTATTTATGGGACCCCCTTGATAGTACGCTTTGAATAAAACTCCTCCAGCAAGGCCCAACCTTGGTTTTACCATTTGCCTACCTAAGCCTTTTTCCCTTGGGTTCTGCAGACTCAAGGGTCATCTTTATTTTAACCCCCCCGGGCCAGTGCTCCTTCGAGTGTTGGTCCGAACTGAGTAGACTGTGGGGCCACCTCGGGGAAACTTGAGGTCTGGTTTTATTCGTAGGATGTCTCATCCGGTGTGCCCTGAGAACGAGATATGTGCAGCTCCTATCAGGATTTGTCGGCACATCGGGCGGCTTTGCTGGTCTTGTTTTAGCATTGTCGAAATGTCTTGTAAACTGGGATTCCGATTCTGATCAGGTCTTCCTGGGAGAAGGAATATCCTTCGTTGACCGTGAGAGCTTGTGATGGGCTAAGTTGGGACGTCCCCTATAGGGTTTAAACTTTTGAAAGCCGTGCCCGCGGTTATGCGGCAGATGGTAATTTGTTAATGTCCGGTTGTAGATAACTTGACACCAGATCTGATTTAAAACGCATCAACCGTGTGTGTAGCCGTGATGGTCTCTTTTCGGTGGAGTCCGGGAAGTGAACACGGTTTTGGGTTATGGTTGACGTAAGTAGGAGTTCAGGATCACTTCTTGATCATTGCTAGCTTCACGACTGTTCCATTTGCTCTCTTCTCGCTCTTATTTGCGTATGTTAGCCACCATATTTGCTTAGTGCTTGTTGCAACTCCACCTCATTACCACTTCCTACCCTTAATCTTAAATAGTCTTGATCTCGCGGGTTTTGAGATTGCTGAGTCCTCGTGACTCACCAGATACTATCACAACAGTTGCAGGTCCCGATGATACCAGTGCAGGTGATGCAACCGAGCTCAGATGGGAGCTCAACGAAGATCTTAGTTGTTGCTATGTTTCGTTTCATGTTGATCAGTAGTGGAGCCCAGTTGGGACGATCGGGGATCTAGCAGTTGGGTTATCTTCTTTTCTTTTGGCTTTGTCCGTAGTCGGACTATGTGTGTACTCTGAATGATGTATGATTTATTATATGTTCATTGTGTGAAGTGGCGATTGTAAGCCAACTCTTTATCCCATTCTTGTTCATTACATGGGATTGTGTGAAGATGACCCTTCTTGCGACAAAACCACAATGCGGTTATGCCTCTAAGTCGTGCTTCGACACGTGGGAGATATATAGCCGCATCGTGGGTGTTACAAGTTGGTAATCAGAGCCATCCCCGACTTAGGAGCCCCCTGCTTGATTGTTTGCTGGCGTTGTTGAGTCTAGAACAAAAATGTTTTGAGTCTTAGGATTATATATATCAGAGAGTAGGATTCTTTTTACTCCTCAGTCCCTTCGTCGCTCTGGTGAGGTCTCCTGACGTAGATGTTTTGACTTTCCTCTCCTCAAATTTCACTAAAAAAAAATTAGGATCACGCGGGTATCTTGGAATCGTTCCGATGGTTTTGTGACGAGAACATTGTTCTTGGTGCCTCCTGTCTATTATGTGGCATTGACCCGGGGAGTTGAGCTCCGAGGTGTTGTCGTCACAATTTTATCGTTGCAGTTCTGGAATACCTGAGTTTTGCCGACATCGAAAATCTCTTTTATGCAGTTGTTGGTGAGATAACCTCGATGCCACCCAGTACTGGGGCGGGAGTTCGGGAGTATTGCCATAACTCGTATAACGGATGCTTTTCGAAGGTTGAGGTACACGATTTCCGAAGGTTTCTTGGTTATGTGTTGACGGATGGATACAGCTTGGATGTAGGGATTGCTAGTTTTGGGTGAGATATATATTGCTTCCCCTGTATCCCCAACACCAGATTGCATAACCAGAAAGTTTCGGGAGTTTTATAGGTGGGAATTCAAGTAGCTCTAGTTTTATCTTTCCAACAGACACATGATACGATATGGGATCTATCATATGTTTGTTCCGTCTTATTCTGCAAGCCAAATCCTTTGTGTTGTTTTATATTTGGTATTCGAGTTGCTTCGAAGTCAAATGTTGAATCCATACCTTTCCTAAATGGTGTTCTCATATTGTTATGTGAATACTAATCCTTCTTGATCATCGAGGTCGTCATGTCAATTCTTTCCAACCGGTGTGCTTTTCTTCAAGTGGATCCGAACATTTCAACATTCGCAAGATCAATTTTAAGTTTTCTCAAGGGTGTTTGTTTCATCCGTCCCAAGTTGCCTTTGTTTTCCCGCCCTCCCACCCTTTTTCTTCAAGGACTCAGATTTCTTAATCATGTATCCTTTTATTTGTGAGAAGTCTCTTCACTCTTTTCAACCAATGTTTTTATCCGGTGATTCTCAGGAAGATACTAACGGAGCTTCTAGTTTATTATTCTTCGTCTCTTTTCTTCTCCGGTGGATTTACCTCAAGCTTTCGGTGTTGATCATATCCTTATCCTCGTTCAAATGCTATCCCATGCCGGTGCCTCTCATAATTGTTCACCTCTCTCTATTCTTATTGGGAGTGCTCAAGATATCTCGGAATATTCGTGTTTCCATTCTCAATCAGTTCAAGCTATTTGGAGATTATTATCTCATTAAAGTCATTTAATTCAACCGGCGCAATCCCCCCTTTCAATCAATCGTTCAACAGTGTTTTCCTTTTGAGTGGGCCCGAACCCACGGGTCTTTTCCCAGGATCTTACCTGACTCTTCTAATTTATCCGGACCGATTCCCAAAGTCTTTCGAAGTTTGATGTAAGAATGAATTTTCATCAGTCATATTCTTTCTCCAAGATCGCTTTCAAAATATTTTCATCCTTGGTTCATCGTTTCTATTCTTCTTTGTTCCGAAGTGCCTCAACAATTTTGGTGGTTCTTGTCATCATTCTCAACATTTGAAGACCGAAGAAGGATTTCTCCTAAATCTTGGTCCGTTCTCTTGAAGATTCATAGTTCAAGCTTGCCGCTATCCTCTCATAATTGTTTTTCGATTGTGAGAGTTCTTTTCACCCATCCAGAGCAATTCAGGAGTCTTTACAGTTTGATTCTCCGGAGCCCATCTTCTCAGAATTATTCATTCTCAGTCTTAGCTTTCAGCTCTCGTTCTCAAATTCTTCCGGTGCATCGTCCAAATATCCTCTAATCAGTTCATGATCTCTCCGTTCTCTTATATCTAAATCCCCTCAAGTATCTTCATTTGTTTTCCAATTCTTCCCGGTGAATTGTGCCTTTGCTACTCCCATTTTCAATTCTTACGGTGGTTCGTTCAAGCTTTCTCTTCCTTCGTTATCGTATCAATTCATTCGTTCTTTTGCTGTTTCAATCCTACCGGTGGTTGTTGAAGACCTTCTCAAGTTTGCGCTATATCTCTCTTAATCCTTTCTACGAGAATAAGTAGTATGCCAAATCTATTGCTTGTCATCAATTTAAATCGGTGAAGGATAGGCATGACATAATTCTTATTCTTGTTTCATCCAAATGATTAATCCTTTCCTTCGGAGTTTGTTCAGGAGGAATAAATTATTGGCTTCTTGTTGTTCATCTTTTCTTTCTGGAGTTCCAAGTTCTCTCGGTTATATCGTCGCGAAGCTCCTTATAAATCATTGCAAGGCTTCACCTTGTGTTTTCAACTTCTCTTTCTTTCTATCATTCTTTTATTACCAGAGTTCTTCATGGAGGCTCAACATGGTGGTTCGTCAAGGATTCTTTTCATTCTTCAATTGTCTTCAAGATTTCTCTTGAAGTTAATATCCGCCAAGCTACACTCTAAAATAAACATGGTGTTCAGCACATGTCCTATTTTGAGGAGTTCAAGTATTCTTCTTCTTGCATTCCGAAGTGCAATTCTCTCTACCTTATATTTTGAGATGGTGTTATATCACTCTTGACAATTTGCATTCATGCTTCGTGATTCACATGTTGTCAAGAACGAGGTATTTTAAATCCATCAATCTCTTCGTTGGAGTTATCTTGTGTCATACTTCACCTAAAGTCTTCCCTAAGGAATGTTGCTATTGTGGTGCTTATCAATGATCCAAGCTTTCTCCATATCCTTCTCGGTGAAAGAAGTTTTTCATCTCTTCGTTGATCTCAAGCAAGCAATTGTTTCCGTTAGTGGCCGGTTGTCACCTCATAATTTTGAGATGTTTTCCATAAGCCTACTACAAGCTTATTCGTTTCATTGTTGGTTTCCAACAACTCCGTTATAACCTTCTTGGAAGGGTGCTTTCCAAGCTCATTTGTGGCAGAATTTGGCATTTTCTTCTCCATTCTGTTATTCCAATGATCGATCTTCTATTATTTCTTCCGGAGGCATTGTGTTGTTGTTTTCATCAAGTATCATCCCATCTTCTCAAGTTCATGTTCTATTCCTTCCATGTTCAACCGGAGTGCTGCCCGAATTCTTCCTCTCTCATCTTGTTTTAACCAGAGTGGTTCCAATTCCTTGTCCATTGTACTCGTCATTCATAGCTTTGCAACCTCCAAGGTTCACATGATGTTCCTTGTTTCTATTTTCTACCGTAGTGCTCTCAATTGTGTTCAACTCCGTTGTGTTCTCTCTTTCAACTTTTCAACCCCACAAGGTTCTTCGGTTTCACTCATTGGTCGAAGAAGCAACTTAGTTTTACCTCTTCTCTTCCTCTTCCGTTTTCCTCCGGTGCCATTCTAGATCTCGGAACGAGATCCTCTTGTAGTGGTGGAGTGTTGTAACACCCCGAGACCGACGCTCCAGAAGACATCCAGCTATTCCGAGTTTCGCCGTGTGTTTCTTTTGTGCTTGATCTTTTATTTTTGCATTGCATCATGTCATCATGCCATCATATCATTAATTTTATAACTCTTTTAAATAAATTGCATAGATCGTTGATCTATTTAAATCGAGGGATATTCACATGGTGATTTCTCTTTAAAACATATTCAAAGTCTCCTACTATTATTAGGGAGCTATAATAAATATTTCACTTTTAAAATTGATCATAACACACTTGCAAAATATCCCATGCCTTTTTCTGCTCCGAGTTGACCTCAAAACCTTGTCAATAATTGTTTCTCTGTTTACCGGAGCCCCACCAAAAATATCAACATTTTTGGACCTTTCAAACGTGCACTTCTTATTCAAACTCATTTGAATTTATTTCAAACGAGTTCGAATCCAATCTTCGCGCACATGCTCATTTATAGTTTTCTTGGATCAAGCTCATTTTTATGAGTCCAGGAAAATTGTCTTCATTCTCAAATTCTTTCCCTAACCCTCTCTTTCTTTTTCTTACCTCTAATTTCTTTGCTGCTAAAGAGTTAAAGAAGAGCAAGGAAGAAGCCCAGCAGCCCAGTCGCCCACGCCGGGTCATTTGCCTCTCAAGGCCCAGCTCTAACCCTAGCCCCAAAGGCCAGCCCAGCCTCTCTCCCTCTCTAACCCTAGAGCCAGGGGAGAGCCTCCTGCTCGATCCCCTGCTCCCCTCCCTTGCGCCGCAACTCCCCTTCGTCTCGATCCCCATCGCGCGCACGCATCGAGCCAGGGAGTGGAGCTCACTGCGCCCGGTCCCCTCGCCGGCTTGCCGCCTCCACCGCAATTCCTCCTCCGTCGCGCCGTCTCTTCCTTCCTCCTCGTCGCCACCAAACCGCCTCGACCTCGCCGCCGGCAGCAGCAGCAGCTGCTGCACCCTCTCGCCGATGCCGCGCCGGGCCTCCCGCGCCGCCACTGGAGGCCAACTCCGGCGCCCCCTGCCTCACGTCTCCCTCCTCGTGCCAGGGAGAGGAGCTCCCTCTTCCTCGCCGCCCTTCGGCTCGTCATCGCTCCAGCCTCGCTCCTCCTCGACGACGTCAACGCCGCCAAGCTCCTCCGTCCTCCGTCCCCTGCGACCTCGCGTCGTCCCGCAACCCTCTGTCGTGCCTCCACGCCCCAACCTCTGTCCCGCGCCCGCAACCATGCTCTGGATGGAGAGGAGCTCGATCCTGAGCGCCTTCAGCCCGTCCGACCTCCTCTGCCTCGCTGGCCTCCAGCGTTGACCGAGCACCTCCATCCCCATGGTGCTGCGACCCCATCACTATTCCTGCTAGTGAGCGTCGCTCGAGGCCAGCGCCTCGCTTTTGCTTCGAACCAAGGGCCGACGCCCCCATCGCCCGTCGTCTTCGGGCCAAGCTGCCGCTGTCGCTTCCTTCGACTGATGCTGCCGCCTCTTTGCCAAGGCCATCGACGAGTTACCCCAGGACCCGTGGAGTCATGCACGGGAAAACCAAGTCTGAAGACTACCGTGGCCGTGTATCTCGCCCAGTACCACTACCGTTCCTCAAGACCGCCAAGTTCGACTACACAATGACGCGTCAAGTACCTCTACCGCGTCTACGGGATCGCCAAGAACAAGTACCTACAAGTACCTCGACGACCTGCCAAGTACCCCTTCGGATCGCCAAGTTCATCTACCACGTGTACCACTACCGTTGACCTGAACATCTACGAAAATGTGTACAACTACCGTTGCCGTGATTTCGACAAGACGTCATGTACCTCTACTTCCACTACGACCCGAGTACAACTACTTCCACTACGACCGCTACAAGAACGACTACTTCCTCTACATCGTACCAAACCCGAACCGCTCCGAAACGCACGCTTCAAAGGTATAATGATGAGACGACCGCCCGTGTATGTATGTGTGTTGTATGAGATGCTCGTGTTTGCACCGTGCCCGTTTGTCCTTACAAGTTCCTCCTCGTTTGCCATGCCGTCGACCCGTGGGAACCCGGTAATTCGGGATCACCCCACCATCTTGCATGACTCGCTCACATCACACTTCCTTTTGCACCGGTACCTCCATGAGTTATCAGGACTGGAATGTTGCCGTGGCACCATTTCCGTTTCACCGCCGTGGCACCTTTTTCCTTCCGCCATGGCGACAAATGCCTCGTATCATGCTCATGTTAACATTTTCATAAAATTGCATAAACTTGCATATGTCATCCGCATCATGATAACAACAATTAAAATGTTTAATATTGTGTTTACATTAAACTACTAAACGACATGGGGACTTTCCGGAATTGTTGTTTGTTGTTCCGGCCTCATTTAAACTTGCTTAAATTGTTAGTTTAATTATGCTTCACCTCTTGCCTTGTTTAACAACATTTAATATTGTTGGGTACATAACCGAGAGAGAACTAAATAATTGATGTGGTGTTCCATCAATATGCAACTCGTTGCATATTGAGCTCCACTTAACTTGTAGTATTATTTGTGCACTTTGCCATGCCATGCCTTTTAAAACTGGACATGCATCATACTTGTTTGTGCATCATGTCATGTTTATGCTTGTGTGTTTACCATATTGTTTGCTTCTTTCCGGTTTGCTTCTCTCGTTAGCTTCGGTTTCGTTCCGGAGTTGTGAGGATTCGTTCGACTACGTATGTTTGTCTTCTTCATGGACTCGTTCTTCTTCCTTCCAGGATTTCAGGCAAGATGACCATTACCCTCGATATCACTTCTATCTTTGCTTGCTAATTGCTCCGTTCTATCGCTATGCTGCACTACCTATCACTTGTTTACCATGCCTCCCGAGTTGCCATGTCAGCCTCTAACCTTTTCACCCTTCCTAGAAAACCGTTGTTTGGCTATGTTACCGCTTTGATCAGCCCCTCTTATAGCGTTGTTAGTTGCAGGTGAAGTTGAAGATTGCTCCATGATGGACAGGATTATTTTGAGATATCACAATATCTCTTATTTAATTAATGCATCTATATACTTGGTAAAGGGTGGAAGACTCGGCCTTATGCCTAGTGTTTTGTTCCACTCTTGCCGCCCTAGTTTCCGTCATACCGGTGTTATGTTCCCGGATTTTGCGTTCCTTACGCGGTTGGGTGATTTATGGGACCCCCTTGACAGTTCGCTTTGAATAAAACTCCTCCAGCAAGGCCCAACCTTGGTTTTACCATTTGCCTACCTAAGCCTTTTTCCCTTGGGTTCTGCAGACTCAAGGGTCATCTTTATTTTAACCCCCCCGGGGCCAGTGCTCCTTCGAGTGTTGGTCCGAACTGAGTAGACTGCGGGGCCACCTCGGGGAAACTTGAGGTCTGGTTTTATTCGTAGGATGTCTCATCCGGTGTGCCCTGAGAACGAGATATGTGCAGCTCCTATCGGGATTTGTCGGCACATCGGGCGGCTTTGTTGGTCTTGTTTTACCATTGTCGAAATGTCTTGTAAACCGGGATTCCGAGTCTGATCGGGTCTTCCTGGGAGAAGGAATATCCTTCGTTGACCATGAGAGCTTGTGATGGGCTAAGTTGGGACACCCCTGCAGGGTTTAAACTTTCTAAAGCCGTGCCCACGGTTATGCGGCAGATGGGAATTTATTAATGTCCGGTTGTAGATAACTTGACACCAGATCTGATTTAAAACGCATCAACCGCGTGTGTAGCCGTGATGGTCTCTTTTCGGCGGAGTCCGGGAAGTGAACACGGTTTTGGATTATGTTTGACGTAAGTAGGAGTTCAGGATCACTTCTTGATCATTGCTAGCTTCACGACCATTCCATTTGCTCTCTTCTCGCTCTTATTTGCGTATGTTAGCCACCATATTTGCTTAGTGCTTGCTGCAACTCCACCTCATTACCACTTCCTACCCTTAAGCTTAAATAGTCTTGATCTCGCGGGTTTTGAGATTGTTGAGTCCTCGTGACTCACCAGATACTATCACAACAGTTGCAGGTCCCGATGATACCAGTGCAGGTGATGCAACCGAGCTCAGATGGGAGCTCAACGAAGATCTTAGTTGTTCCTATGTTTCGTTTCATGTTGATCAGTAGTGGAGCCCAGTTGGGACGATCGGGGATCTAGCAGTTGGGTTATCTTCTTTTCTTTTGGCTTCGTCCGTAGTCGGACTATGTGTGTACTCTGAATGATGTATGGTTTATTATATGTTCATTGTGTGAAGTGGCGATTGTAAGCCAACTCTTTATCTCATTCTTGTTCATTACATGGGATTGTGTGAAGATGACCCTTCTTGCGACAAAACCACAATGCGGTTATGCCTCTAAGTCGTGCTTCGACACGTGGGAGATATAGCCGCATCATGGGTGTTACAGATTATGATGAAACATTTGCTACAGTAGCAAAAATGAATACCATTAGAACAATGATATCAATAGCTTCAAACCACAGGTGGAAATTATTTCAAACGCATTCCTCCATGGAGACTTGCAGGAAGAGGTTTATATGGAAATTCCTCCAGGGTTTAATAGTGATGAGCCAGAAGGTGAAGTGTGTAAACTTAAGAAATCCCTTTGTGGCCTCAAACAGTCACCAAGAGCATGGTTTGGAAGGTTACGCAAGGAGATTTGTTCCCTAGGATATCGACAGAGCAATGCAGACCACACTCTTTTCTTTAGGCACCGTAATAATAAGATTACTATACTCGCTGTCTATGTTGATGATATTGTGATTACAGGAAATGATGATGAAGAGATAAGGTGCCTAAAGAAGACTTTAGCAAGATCATTTGATGTTAAAGACTTAGGCTATTTGCATTACTTTCTCAGAATTGAAGTTGCTTATGGGGCCAAAGGTATTTGTCTGTCACAATGAAAATATGTCCTTGACTTGCTTGCTGTAACTGGAATGCTCGAGTGCAAACCAGCTAATACACCAATTGAACAAAAACATAGGATTGTAGTAGACTTTGGTGACCCTATAGATAAGGGAGGATACCAACGATTAGTTGGGCGCCAAATCTACTTGTCACACACAAGGCCAGACATTGCATATGCAGTTAGCATAGTGAGCAGATATATGCATGACCCTAGGTCTGGTCATTTAAATGCAGCAAATAGGATTCTGTGGTATCTTAAAGGTTGTCTTGGGAAGGCATCTTGTTCTCAAACCATGGACATCTGAAGATAGAAGGCTACACCGATGCTGATTGGGTGGGGTGCTTGGACGATAGAAGGTCCACTTTAGGCTACTGTATGTTTCTAGGTGGTAATTTGGTTAGTTGGAGGAGTAAAAACAGAGCGTAGTGGCACGGTCTACAATAGAAGCAAAGTTTAGGGCGATGGCCTCAGGTTTATGTGAGTTAATGTGGTTTATATCCTTACTAGTTGAACTCAGGTTATATGAAGCTGCACCTCTTCGACTATATTGTGATCATCAGGTCACTATCAACTTGATAAACAATCATGTTCACCATGATAGAACAAAGCATGTAGGAATTGATACACTTTATCAAAGAAAAACTAGATGAGGGGACACTTCAGGTTGGGTTTGTCAAAACTGTAGACCAGCTTGCCGATGTATTAACAAAAGGGTCAATGTAGCAGTGTTTGAAAATTTATGTAACAAGATGGGGCTCATAGATATATTTGCCCCATCTTGAGAGGGAGTGTTGGCAGTACTGAGATGTAATAGTTAATTTGTAGAAGGGTTGGAATGTAAGATAGGTATGTATATACCTAGACTGGAGAGATGAAAGAAACATAGTTTTTCAGAAAAATCCTCTTCTTTCTCTCGTTCCTGACCTTGCTCTGCCCCCAATCTCCCAAATCAACAACAGTAATCGTTGTAGTCAGCTCATATATCTCTGCCATGTACAATCGGCTACTACAAATATATCATGGTATGTAAAAAGAGCTTTAAATATCAGCAGCGTTCGAGATGCTCTAAGGTATACAGTCAATAAACACACATGACTGCACCCCTCGAATAAATTGATTTACGGATACGCCTTTTGCACTTTGCACTTTCGGTCGGTCGAATACATAACACACTCGCGGCCGCACAGCGGGGCGCTCACAGGGGATCAAGGGGGGCGCAGGTCCTGGTCCGGTGGGTCCGATCGACCGAGGAGGCATTGCGTGGGGCGTGGCGTCACGACGACGACACCAGAGCGTAACGGGAGCCTCCTCCCGTCTCCTCTCTTCCTTCGCCACGAAGGATCCGCCCGTCGCCCAAGAATACTCCAAATGGAGAGAGCTACCGCGCGCCATGATTGCCGCTCCGCTCGCTTGCTGGCTGGCCGATTGAGTGTACGTGCGTACCAGCAGCCGAACACGCACGCATGCACACATGTAAGCTTGCTTGCCAATTGCCATTTGCTTCCGATTGCTTTCTCAATCGCTCTACTTTTCCTGCTTCTGGACGTGAGACTTGCCCGCATTTGGCAGCGACAAAATGGATCAATGTGTTCTGGAAGCCCCGTTTACGGATCGATGACGATACACGGAAGATCAATACTTACCAGATAGCAAGAGCGACACTAATTTGAACGTTTTCTTCAAATCATCTAGAAGCATTGGTGGACCATCACCGACAGAGCCGGCCATGGCGGTGCGTGTTAACCACCATCCACTGTAGTACCCATTATTACCATTACCATGGCTAGTAATTCGTCTGATCGATCGATCGGCCGACGTGGTCCTCCTGGATCGCACGTCGTAGGTCGGTGTCGGACTGTCGGCCCGTACCTAGGATCCGTGGTAGGGGACACACGCTACCGCGCGCGCTATTGCACGTCACACGTACCCACCCGTCCGGTTCGTCAGACTGTAGCAACGTTTGGTCTACTGTGCTATCTAACTTTTCTGCATAAAAAAAAGATACCCCTAGCTACTTTCACTGGTGCTAGCCGCAGCAATGTCAACGGATGTCAGAGACTTCCACACCAGAAAAAATATTGAGGGGAAAAAAGCAGCTGTCGGAGAGAAAAAGATACTGCCCAACCGAACAAATTAAGGTTGGCGAGACGAAATTCTTGTGTCCCATCATCATCAGGAGCGGCGCTAGGGGTATTCTTGGGTCTTCATGTGAATACCCATAATTTTTACAAAGCAGTGTTGATTTTGACAAAAGAGTAACAATTTTCGAAAAAAGAAGCAGTGATTTTAGCAAAATGAATACACATGAATACCCGGTTGCAAATTCCTGGAGCCGCCACTGGTCATCACCAAACTGTCCCACATTGGACGTTGTTCGAATTCAATGCAGACTAATCTGATTCGATCGTGTTTGATACGACCGTACAGTGAGGAAAAATAGTACTACATCCTTTCCGGTTTATATAGCTTATCTCAAAACTTTTGTTTTCCGTTTTATAAGTCCCATTTCTATGGTTTTCCATCCCACGCTCAGATATCAAGGTGTATTAAATCACTGCATGCAAGGATTAAATGAAAACCCATCAATGCATGTAAAAGTTCTTACTAGTTACTTATTGGTCACACATGCATGCATTGCAACTAATTCATTGGAGACACAATTGTTTGAGGAAAATGAGTGCATTATTATTCCATCACTCATCATCTATCTTGGTTGGTGAGTTTTTTGAGTTGAGCCCTATAAACGATAAGGAGGGAGTATATGTTGGGGAATGTTGCAGAAAATTAAAATTTTTCCTACGGTTTCACCAAGATCCATCTATGAGTTCATCTAAGCAACGAGTCAAGGGAGTGAGTTTGCATCTACATACCACTTGTAGATCGAGTGCGGAAGCGTTCAAGGGGATGGTGATGATGGAGTCGTACTCGCCGTGATTCGGATCACCGATGACCAAGTGCTGAACGGACAGCACCTCCGCGTTCAACACACGTACGGTACGGACGACGTCTCCTCCGTCTTGATCCAGCAAGGAGGAAGGAGAGGTTGAGGAAGACAGCTCCAACGGCAGCACGACGGCGTGGTGTTGTTGGTGCAGCAGTACTCCGACAGGGCTTCACCAAGCACGTATGGAGGAGGAGAGGTGTTGGGGAGGGGAGGGGCTGCGCCTTGGTTTGTGTCCAGCAGCCCTCCCCTCACCCCTCTATTTAGAGGGGAAGGGGCAAGGGGGGCGGCCCCTCTAGATGGGATCTAGAGGGGGGCGGCGGCCAGGGAGGGGGGACTTGCCCCCCAAGCAAGGGGGGCGCCCCCTCTAGGGTTTCCCCCCCAACCCTAGGTGCATGGGCCCAAGGTGGGGGGGCGCCCAGCCCTCCAGGGGCTGGCTCCCTGCCCCTTGCGGCCCATGTGGCCCTCCGAGAGGGGTGGCCACTCCCGGTGGACCCCCGGAACCCCTCTGGTGGCCCCGGTACAATACCGATATGACCCTGAATTATTCCGGTGTCCGTATGACAACTTCCCATATATAAATCTTCACCTCCTGACCATTCCGGAACTCCTCGTGATGTTCGGGATCTCATCCGGGACTCCGAACAACATTCGGTAATCACATACAAGTCTTCCTAATAACCCTAGAGTCACCGAACCTTAAGTGTGTAGACCCTACGGGTTCGGGAGACATGCAGACATGACCGAGACAACTCTCCGGTCAATAACCAACAGCGGGATCTGGATACCCATGTTGGCTCCCACATGCTCCTCGATGATGTCATCGGATGAACCATGATGTCGAGGATTCGATCAAACCCCGTATACAATTCCCTTTGTCAATCGGTACGTTACTTGCCCGAGACTCGATCGTCGGTATCCCAATACCTTGTTCAGTCTCGTTACCGGCAAGTCACTTTACTCGTACCGTAATGCATGATCCCGTCACCAACCACTTGGTCACTTTGAGCTCATTATGATGATGCATTACCGAGTGGGCCCAGAGATACCTCTCCGTCATACGGAGTGACAAATCCCAGTCTCGATCCGTGTCAACCCAACAGACACTTTCGGAGATACCTGTAGTGCACCTTTATAGTCACCCAGTTACGTTGTGACATTTGGTACACCCAAAGCACTCCTACGGTATCCGGGAGTTACACGATCTCATGGTCTAAGGAAGAGATGCTTGACATTGAAAAAGCTCTAGCAAAACGAACTACACGATCTTGTGCTATGCTTAGGATTGGGTCTTGTCCATCACATCATTCTCCTAATGATGTGATCCCGTTGGCAATGACATCTAATGTCCATAGTCAGGAAACCATGACTATCTGTTGACCAACGAGCTAGTCAACTAGAGGCTCACTAGGGACATGTTATGGTCTATGTATTCACACGTGTATTACGATTTCCGGATAATACAATTATAGCATGAATAAAAGACAATTATCATGAACAAGGAAATATAATAATAATGCTTTTATTATTGCCTCTAGGGCATATTTCCAACAGTCTCCCACTTGCACTAGAGTCAATAATCTAGTTACATTGTGATGAATCGAACACCCATAGAGTTCTGGTGTTGATCATGTTTTGCTCGCGAAAGAGGTTTAGTCAACGGATCTGCGACATTCAGATCCGTATGTACTTTGCAAATATCTATGTCTCCATCTTGAACATTTTCACGGATGGAGTTGAAACGACGCTTGATGTGCCTGGTCTTCTTATGAAACCTGGGCTCCTTGGCAAGGGCAATAGCTCCAGTGTTGTCACAGAAGAGTTTGATCGGCCCTGGCGCATTGGGTATGACTCCTAGGTCGGTGATGAACTCCTTCACCCAAATTGCTTCATGCGCTGCCTCCGAGGCTGCCATGTACTCCGCTTCACATGTAGATCCCGCCACGACGCTCTGCTTGCAGTTGCACCAGCTTACTGCTCCACCATTCAACATACACACGTATCCGGTTTGTGACTTAGAGTCATCCAGATCTGTGTCGAAGCTAGCATCGACGTAACCCTTTACGACAAGCTCTTCGTCACCTCCATAAACGAGAAACATGTCCTTCGTCCTTTTCAGGTACTTTAGGATATTCTTGACCGCTGTCCAGTGTTCCTTGCCGGGATTACTTTGGTACCTACCTACCAAACTTACGGCAAGGTTTACATCAGGTCTGGTACACAGCATGGTATACATAATAGATCCTATGGCTGAGGCATAGGGGATGATGCTCATCTCTTCTTTATCTTTTGCCGTGGTCGGGCATTGAGCCGAGCTCAATCTCACACCTTGCAATACAGGCAAGAATCCCTTCTTGGACTGATCCATTTTGAACTTCTTCAAAATCTTATCAAGGTATGTGCTTTGTGAAAGACCTATGAGGCGTCTCGATCTATCTCTATAGATCTTGATGCCTAATATATAAGCAGCTTCTCCAAGGTCCTTCATTGAAAAACACTTATTCAAGTAGGCCTTAATGCTGTCCAAAAGTTTTATATCATTTCCCATCAAGAGTATGTCATCTACATATAATATGAGAAATGCTACAGAGCTCCCACTCACTTTCTTGTAAACACAGGCTTCTCCATAAGTCTGCATAAACCCAAACGCTTTGATCATCTCATCAAAGCGAATGTTCCAACTCCGAGATGCTTGCACCAGCCCATAAATGGATCGCTGGAGCTTGCATACTTTGTTAGCGTTCTTAGGATCGACAAAACCTTCCGGCTGCATCATATACAGTTCTTCCTTAAGATGCCCATTAAGGAATGCCGTTTTGACGTCCATCTGCCATATCTCATAATCATAGTATGCGGCAATTGCTAACATGATTCGGATGGACTTCAGCTTTGCTACGGGTGAGAATGTCTCATCGTAGTCAATCCCTTGAACTTGTCGATAACCCTTAGCGACAAGTCGAGCTTTATAGATGGTAACATTACCATCTGCGTCCGTCTTCTTCTTAAAGATCCATTTGTTTTCTATCGCTCGCCGATCATCGGGCAAGTCTGTCAAAGTCCATACTTTGTTTTCATACATGGATTCTATCTCGGATTTCATGGCTTCAAGCCATTTGTTGGAATCTGGGCCCGCCATTGCTTCTTCATAGTTCGGAGGTTCACCGTTGTCTAACAACATGATTTCTAGGACAGGGTTGCCGTACCACTCTGGTGTGGAACGTGTCCTTGTGGACCTACGAAGTTCAGTAGCAACTTGATCCGAAGTACCTTGATCATCATCATTATTTTCCTCTTCAGTTGGTGTAGGCATCACAGGAACATTTTCCTGAGCTGCACTACTTTCCCGTTCGAGAGGTAGTACTTCATCGAGTTCTACTTTCCTCCCACTTACTTCTTTTGAGAGAAATTCTTTTTCTAGAAAGCATCCGTTCTTGGCAACAAAGATCTTGCCCTCGGATCTTAAGTAGAAGGTATACCCAACGGTTTCCTTGGGGTATCCTATGAAGACGCATTTTTCCGACTTGGGTTCGAGCTTTTCAGGTTGAAGTTTCTTGACATAAGCATCGCATCCCCAAACTTTTAGAAATGACAGCTTAGGTTTCTTTCGAAACCATAATTCATACGGTGTCGTCTCAACGGATTTAGACGGTGCCCTATTTAAAGTGAATGTAGCTATCTCTAGAGCGTATCCCCAGAATGATAGCGGTAAATCGGTAAGAGACATATAGACCGCACCATATCCAATAGAGTGCGATTACGACGTTCGGACACACCATTACGCTGAGGTGTTCTAGGAGGCATGAGTTGTGAAACGATTCCACATTTCCTTAAGTGTGTACCAAATTCGTGACTTAAGTATTCTCCTCCATGATCTGATCGTAGGAATTTTATCTTTCGGTCACGTTGATTCTCTACCTCATTCTGAAATTCCTTGAACTTTTCAAAAGTCTCAGACTTGTGTTTCATTAAGTAGACATACCCATATCTACTCAAGTCATCAGTGAGAGTGAGAACATAATGATATCCTCCGCGAGCCTCAACGCTCATTGGACCGCACACATCAGTATGTATGATTTCCAACAAGTTGGTTGCTCGCTCCATTGTTCCGGAGAACGGAGTCTTGGTCATCTTGCCCATGAGGCATGGTTCGCATGTGTCAAATGATTCATAATCGAGAGACTCCAAAAGTCCATCAGCATGGAGCTTCTTCATGCGCTTGACACCAATGTGACCAAGGCGGCAGTGCCACAAGTATGTGGGACTATCGTTATCAGCTTTACATCTTTTGGTATTCACGCTATGAATATGTGTAACATTACGCTCGAGATTCATTAAGAATAAACCATTGACCATAGGGGCATGACCATAAAACATATCTCTCATATAAATAGAACAACCATTATTCTCGGATTTAAATGAGTAGCCATCTCGTATCAAACGAGATCCAGATACAATGTTCATGCTCAAACTTGGCACCAAATAACAATTATTAAGGTTCAAAACTAATCCCGTAGGTAAATGTAGAGGTAGCGTGCCGACGGCGATCACATCAACCCTGGAACCATTCCCGACGCGCATCGTCACCTCGTCCTTCGCCAGTCTCCGCTTATTCTGCAGCTCCTGCTGTGAGTTACAAATATGAGCAACGGCACCGGTATCAAATACCCAGGAGTTACTACGAGTACTGGTAAGGTACACATCAATTACATGTATATCAAATAAACCTTTGGTGTTGCCGGCCTTCTTATCCGCTAAGTATTTGGGGCAGTTCCACTTCTAGTGACCCTTCCCCTTGCAATAAAAGCACTCAGTCTCAGGCTTGGGTCCATTCTTTGACTTCTTCCCGGTAACTGGCTTACCGGGCGCGGCAACATCCTTGCCGTCCTTCTTGAAGTTCTTCTTGCCCTTGCCCTTCTTGAACTTAGTGGTCTTATTGACCATCAACACTTGATGTTCTTTCTTGATCTCAACCTCTGCTGACTTCAGCATTGAAAATACTTCAGGAATGGTCTTCACCATCCCCTGCATATTGTAGTTCATCACAAAGCTCTTGTAGCTTGGTGGAAGCGACTGAAAGATTCTGTCAATGACCGCCTCATCAGGGAGGTTAATATTCAGCTGGGTCATGCGGTTGTGCAACCCAGACATTTTGAGTATGTGCTCACTGACAGAACTATTTTCCTCCATCTTACAACTATAGAACTTGTCGGAGACGTCATATCTCTCGACCCGGGCATGAGCTTGGAAAACTAGTTTCAGCTCTTCAAACATCTCATATGCTCTGTGTTGCTCAAAACGCTTTTGGAGCCCCGGTTCTAAGCTGTAAAGCATGCCGCACTGAACGAGGGAGTAATCATCAGCACGAGACTGCCAAGCATTCATAATGTCTTGGTTCTCAGGGACAGGTGCATCACCTAGCGGTCCTTCTAGGACATATTGTTTCCTGGCAGCTATGAGGATGATCCTCAGGTTCCGGACCCAGTCCTTATAGTTGCTGCCATCATCTTTCAGCTTGGTTTTCTCTAGGAACGCGTTGAAGTTCATGTTGACATGAGCGTTGGCCATTTGATCTACAAGACATATTTGCAAAGGTTTTTAGACTAAGTTTATGATAATTAAGTTCATCTAATCAAATTATTATAATGAACTCCCACTCAGATTAGACATCCCTCTAGTCATCTAAGTGTTACACGATCCGAGTCGACTAGGCCGTGTCCGATCATCACGTGAGACGGACTAGTCATCGTCGGTGAACATTCTCATGTTGATCGTATCTTCCATACGACTCGTGTTCGACCTTTCGGTCTCCGTGTTCCGAGGCCATGTCTGTACATGCTAGGCTCGTCAAGTTGACCCTAAGTGTTTTGCATGTGTAAAACTGTCTTACACCCGTTGTATGTGAACGTAAGGATCTATCACACCCGATCATCACGTGGTGCTTCGAAACGACGAACTTTAGCAACGGTGCACAGTTAGGGGAGAACACTTCTTGAAATTTTTGTAAGGGATCATCTTATTTACTACCGTCGTTCTAAGTAAACAAGATGCATAAACATAATAAACATCACATGCAATTATATAGTAGTGACATGATATGGCCAATATCATATAGTTTCTTCGATCTCCATCTTCGGGGCTCCATGATCATCTTCGTCACCGGCATGACACCATGATCTCCATCATCGTGTCTTCATGAAGTTGTCACGCCAACGACTACTTCTACTTCTATGGCTAATGCGTTTAGCAACAAAGTAAAGTAATTTACATGGCGTTCTTCAATGACACGCAGGTCATACAAAATAAAGACAACTCCTATGGCTCCTGCCGGTTGTCATACTCATCGACATGCAAGTCGTGATTCCTATTACAAGAACATGATCTCATACATCACAATATATCATTCATCATTCATCACAACTTCTGGCCATATCACATCACATGACAATTGCTGCAAAAACAAGTTAGACGTCCTCTAATTGTTGTTGCATCTTTTACGTGGCTGCAATTGGGTTCTAGCAAGAACGTTTTCTTACCTACGAATAATCACAACGTGATTTTTTCAACTTCTATTTACCCTTCATAAGGACCCTTTTCATCGAATCCGCTCCAACTAAGGTGGGAGAGACAGACACCCGCCAGCCACCTTATACAACTAGTGCATGTCAGTCGGTGGAACCGGTCTCACGTAAGCGTACGTGTAAGGTTGGTCCGGGCCGCTTCATCCCACAATACCGCTGAAGCAAGATAAGACTAGTAGCGGCAAGCAAGTTGACAAGATCTACGCCCACAACAAAATTGTGTTCTACTCGTGCAATAGAGAACTATGCATAGACCTAGCTCATGATGCCACTGTTGGGGAACGTTGCAGAAAATTAAAAAATTTCCTACGGTTTCACCAAGATCCATCTATGAGTTCATCTAAGCAACGAGTCAAGTGAGTGAGTTTGCATCTACATACCACTTGTATATCGAGTGCGGAAGCGTTCAAGGGGATGGTGATGATGGAGTCGTACTCGCCATGATTCAGATCACCGATGACCAAGTGCTGAACGGACAGCACCTCCGCGTTCAACACACGTACGGTACGGACGACGTCTCCTCCGTCTTGATCCAGCAAGGAGGAAGGAGAGGTTGAGGAAGACAGCTCCAATGGCAGCACGACGGCGTGGTGTTGTTGGTGCAGCAGTACTCCGACAGGGCTTCGCCAAGCACATACGGAGGAGGAGAGGTGTTGGGGAAGGGAGGGGCTGCGCCTTGGTTTGTGTCCAGCAGCCCTCCCCTCACCCCTCTATTTATAGGGGAAGGGGCAAGGGGGGCCGGCCCCTCTAGATGGGATCTAGAGGGGGGGCGGCGGCCAGGGAGGGGGAACTTGCCCCCCAAGCAAGGGGGGCGCCCCCTCTAGGGTTTCCCCCCCAACCCTAGGCGCATGGGCCCAAGCTGGGGGGCGCGCCCAGCCCTCCAGGGGCTGGCTCCCTGCCCCTTGCGGCCCATGTGGCCCTCCGAGAGGGGTGGCCACTCCCGGTGGACCCCCGGAACCCCTCCGGTGGCCCCGGTACAATACCGATATGACCCCGAATTATTCCGGTGTCCGTATGACAACTTCCCATATATAAATCTTCACCTCCAGACCATTTCGGAACTCCTCGTGATGTCCGGGATCTCATCCGGGACTCCGAACAACATTCGGTAATCACATACAAGTCTTCCTAATAACCCTAGCGTCACCGAACCTAAAGTGTGTAGACCCTACGGGTTCGGGAGACATGCAGACATGACCGAGACAACTCTCCGGTCAATAACCAACAGCGGGATCTGGATACCCATGTTGGCTCCCACATGCTCCTCGATGATGTCATCGGATGAACCACGATGTCGAGGATTCGATCAAACCCCGTATACAATTCCCTTTGTCAATCGGTACGTTACTTGCCCGAGACTCGATCGTCGGTATCCCAATACCTTGTTCAGTCTCGTTACCGGCAAGTCACTTTACTCGTACCGTAATGCATGATCCCGTCACCAACCACTTGGTCACTTTGAGCTCATTATGATGATGCATTACCGAGTGGGCCCAGAGATACCTCTCCGTCATACGGAGTGACAAATCCCAGTCTCGATCCGTGTCAACCCAACAGACACTTTCGGAGATACCTGTAGTGCACCTTTATAGTCACCCAGTTACATTGTGACGTTTGGTACACCCAAAGCACTCCTACGGTATCCGGGAGTTACACGATCTCATGGTCTAAGGAAGAGATACTTGACATTGAAAAAGCTCTAGCAAAAC
>NC_041381.1:119763644-119765937 GCF_002162155.2 Triticum dicoccoides
AACTACACGATCTTGTGCTATGCTTAGGATTGGGTCTTGTCCATCACATCATTCTCCTAATGATGTGATCCCGTTGTCAATGACATCTAATGTCCATAGTCAGGAAACCATGACTATCTGTTGACCAACGAGCTAGTCAACTAGAGGCTCACTAGGGACATGTTATGGTCTATGTATTCACACGTGTATTACGATTTTCCGGATAATACAATTATAGCATGAATAAAAGACAATTATCATGAACAAGGAAATATAATAATAATGCTTTTATTATTGCCTCTAGGGCATATTTCCAACAGTATACCACTTAACCCACGAGGCGCAAGAAAGAAGAAGAGAGTTTGGGCATATTAATTCATATAGGGCCTGTTCGGTTACGTGCATGTATTTTTAAGTATCTGCATCTATGGATGAGTTCGGACATGTTGGGCAAATGCAGGCTAAAAATTATGTTATGCACATAGTTTGGTAGGCTGCATATTTGTTGGTTGAATTACGGAAGCAATTTTTGTCGTGGCCTGAGTTGGCCGGGCTGATGTATAGGCACGGTGTTTGGTTGCATAGACTGGAAGTGATTAAGAGTTAACAACTACACATGACACACAGAGTTACACTAGAGTGCCTCGGTGACTGCAGTGGCCGGTGGCCGCGGCGGTGTCCGACGTGATGAGCACGGAGTCGGAGGTAATCACATACAAGTCTTCCTAATAACCCTAGCGTCACCGAACCTTAAGTGTGTAGACCCTACGGGTTCGGGAGACATGCAGACATGACCGAGACAATTCTCCGGTCAATAACCAACAGCGGGATCTGGATACCCATGTTGGCTCCCACATGCTCCTCGATGATGTCATCGGATGAACCACTATGTCGAGGATTCGATCAAACCCCGTATACAATTCCCTTTGTCAATCGGTACGTTATTTGCCCGAGACTCGATCGTCGGTATCCCAATACCTTGTTCAGTCTCGTTACCGGCAAGTCACTTTACTCGTACCGTAATGCATGATCCCGTCACCAACCACTTGGTCACTTTGAGCTCATTATGATGATGCATTACCGAGTGGGCCCAGAGATACCTCTCCGTCATACGGAGTGACAAATCCCAGTCTCGATCCGTGTCAACCCAACAGACACTTTCGGAGATACCTGTAGTGCACCTTTATAGTCACCCAGTTACATTGTGACGTTTGGTACACCCAAAGCACTCCTACGGTATCCGGGAGTTACACGATCTCATGGTCTAAGGAAGAGATACTTGACATTGAAAAAGCTCTAGCAAAACAAACTACACGATCTTGTGCTATGCTTAGGATTGGGTCTTGTCCATCACATCATTCTCCTAATGATGTGATCCCGTTGTCAATGACATCTAATGTCCATAGTCAGGAAACCATGACTATCTGTTGACCAACGAGCTAGTCAACTAGAGGCTCACTAGGGACATGTTATGGTCTATGTATTCACACGTGTATTACGATTTTCCGGATAATACAATTATAGCATGAATAAAAGACAATTATCATGAACAAGGAAATATAATAATAATGCTTTTATTATTGCCTCTAGGGCATATTTCCAACAGTATACCACTTAACCCACGAGGCGCAAGAAAGAAGAAGAGAGTTTGGGCATATTAATTCATATAGGGCCTGTTCGGTTACGTGCATGTATTTTTAAGTATCTGCATCTATGGATGAGTTCGGACATGTTGGGCAAATGCAGGCTAAAAATTATGTTATGCACATAGTTTGGTAGGCTGCATATTTGTTGGTTGAATTACGGAAGCAATTTTTGTCGTGGCCTGAGTTGGCCGGGCTGATGTATAGGCACGGTGTTTGGTTGCATAGACTGGAAGTGATTAAGAGTTAACAACTACACATGACACACAGAGTTACACTAGAGTGCCTCGGTGACTGCAGTGGCCGGTGGCCGCGGCGGTGTCCGACGTGATGAGCACGGAGTCGGAGGTGAGCGTTCCCGTCGGCGGCGCATCAAACCAGTTGCTAGTGTCGTCGCCGTAGGGAAAGTCCAGGAGGAAGGACGAGGAGGAGGGCTCCGAGGCAGAGGACGAAGAGGAGAAATGCAGTGTGCGTGCCATGGCAGTGTAACTCTAGTAGGGCATGGGAGAGGAGGCCGAGAGGAACGACGCCCACAGTCCCTGTGTAGTAGGATGCAGGAGAGGAGGCCGAGAGAAACAACGCCGATGGTGGCGCCAGTGTAGTAGGATGCATGAGAGGAGGCCGAGAGGAACAGTGCCGACAGTGGCGCAAGTGTAGTAGGATGCCGGAGA
>NC_041381.1:119766043-119849983 GCF_002162155.2 Triticum dicoccoides
TGTAGTAGGATGCAGGAGAGGAGACCGAGAGGAACAACGTCGGCAGTGGCGCCAGTGTACTAGGATGCATGAGGGGAGGCCGAGAGGAGCGACGCCAGCAGCGACGCCGGTGTAGTAGGATGAAGGAGAGGAGGCTAAGAGGAACAATGTCGCATGACGCAGTGTAGCAGAATGCAGGATAGGAGGCTGAGAGGGATGACACCGCCGATGGCGCCAGTGCAGCATGACTAGGTGAAGGAGACTAAGAAGTATCATTAAAACAGACTACATATATGTGTATGTACACTTCACTAGAGAGATGTAGATCTACTCGTTCATGGTCGTCGAAACAGAAAACGTGCAACAAGAAAGTAGTGTGAAACTGCAAGATGAATCTAGAGGTGAAAGGAAATTTCAAACGGTCGACTGGTGTGAAGATTTTGCCAAATTCATTAAAAAAATCTCCAAATATTAGCACGAAATTGAAGACTCACGGTCCATAAAATTGGAAACCGATCGTCTGAATGGAACTATAATATTGATGTGTATCTTTTTCATGTAGAGCATATGTCAAATTAAAGTATCATTGTGTAGGCTAGAAGGAAAAATTTTAAAGGATTGATCAGAACAGAACATGTGAAAAATCATATACACCCACATGCATTTGTGCACGAGGTTCCAGCTTGCCTCGTCAGAGCCAACCAGGTACGCTCGAGTGCACACCTCATGTCTGACTCGCTGGAAACGAATGGTTACGTCGCCCCTCAAGAGCCAGGGCCAAAAGTGCTTTAATTACCATGGCATATAGGTCAAATAGTGTTTGCACATAACTAAACAACCTGTAAATAGAAACAAAAAACTGCATTAAACAGGCCTGGTTGGACTTGGTGCACGTAGCCGAATAGGCCCATAGCCTAGCCCACAACCCCACCATGTACTTGGGCCGGACCATTAATAGGTTTCCATCATTTTTTCTTTTGTTCCTGGAAAAACGATTCTTTCCCTTCTCCTCTCCTTTGTTTCGTTTTTTCTTCACATTTTTTCGGCATTCTTTATTTGACGTTTCAGGCGCCCGTTACATGTCATTTTGCTGGATCCGGCTTGCCTGCTCCCTTCCCATGCTCCCATCCGTGCTTCCACCTCATCCTATGGCTGTCCTTTTTCCTTTTTCCTTTCTAATATAATCATCTCCCCCCCTGATTTTAAGGGGGTGGGGTCGGGCCTTATTTTGATCCAACCAAATCAAGCCACGTATGCGGGAGCACGGATGGGCGCACGTGGGGGGAGCACGGATGGGCGCACGTGGGGGGAGCAGGCAAGTCTCGTCCCATTTTGCTAGCGGGCTTCTGAAGTGCACACGCCGTCCCGTGAGCTAGGCCGGCTCATCTTTTTTTTTTGTTTGTTAAATCGCAAAATATAGTGAGCTAGATGCCATTCGAACAAGCAACTTGCTGGTTCCAAGTATGCCACGTTAACCACCCAGCCACTTCCTTTCTACATGACTGATTACCTTCTTTCGAGATGATTCTCTACTGTTCTTTCGTACGGCTTCCTTCGGTATTTCCTTTTTCCTTTTGATTTTTTATTTTATTCTTATTCTCATTCTTGCTCTGTAGATAAATGCAAGATTTTGTTATTTCCCTTTTTTTTGTAAAATCGATGAATGGTTTTTTAAATCCGTGATCTTTTTTTCAAAATTGATACTCTTTTTCAAATTTTTAAACTTTTTTTCAATATTGATGAATTTTTTAAACAATCATTGAACATTTCTCAATCAATGAACTTTTTTTAAAATTGATGAAGTTTACTAAAATCGTCGAACCTTTTTCAAAATTGATTATTCTTTTTAAAAATTGATGATATTTTTCAGAGTTAATGATGTTTCTATAAATTCAGGAACTAATTCCTAAATCTGTGAAAAAAAATTCAAAAATTGATGACGTTATGTTAAAATTGATAAGTTTTTCTCAAATTCGTTAGGTTGTTTGAAGTTTATTAAAAAAATCGAAATCTACGAGCATTTTTGGATTCACAAGAAAAATATTTTTTTTGGATTGTTTATTTTTTCTATAATTTTTAAAAGTCGAGGGTTGACCTATCCACGATTAACTGGTCAACCGTGACCAGTTAGCAGAGACCAGAGAACGAACGAAGAATTTTTTTTTTCTTGAGCAAACGAGTGAGCCAACGCGTGCGTTGGGCCGACCCATGTTTGTGGCTGAGTGAGCGCCCTTCCGCGTGCGGACGCTTGAACCGCCATATAGGACCTCCCCGTTTTTCGTGTACTTTCATTCTATTTCGGTTTGTCTTGGTTGTGATACAGGGGCTAGAGAAGTCGGAGGACTTATTTTAGATGGTCTTACTACTTATATGCTTTCATTAATTATCCTCTATGCACTTTTTCTATGTGTCAATATTCTTTTTTTAATTTAGTTTTCTGTATTCTTCCATTTTTCTCAAAGATAAATCTATTTTTTACACGAGTTTTTCAAATACATGATATGTATTTTCGTAAAATATGGTGGATTTTTTTAAACATACATTCGCATTTTTACATACACATTGAACAACCTTCAAAACATGGTAAATATGTTTTTCGATACACCAAGAATACTTTACAAATGCACAATGACACTTTTTGGAATAATGTTTTGCTAGTTTTTTTATACCTAAACTTGTTTCAAGAATATTTTAAGAAAAGTCTTAATAACTTTTAAGACAACGCACTTCTTAAATTGTTTTAATGAAAAAGGATAGGATGTTATTCCGTTGTGACGGGCCGGCCAATGTAAAGGATGTCTACTTCAAACTACTTAGTCCTATTACGAGATATCCTAATCCACGCGCGGGTCGCAAGATACCCTCACAACGCAAACCCCTGCACGACTTGGGCAGGTCTATTACAGGTAACGCGCACTGCTTGGTTTATGTTTTTTTTCTCTTTTCTGTATTCAATATTGTATTTTATTAAAAATACAAATGATGAATTCAAGAAACAGTCGCAAATTATTACAATGCTCACGAATTTTAAAATAATAATCAGGATTTCCAACAATGTTTAGGCAAATAAAAAATCGTTCATTAATACGAAAAATCTTAACTAATTCAAAAATTGCGGATTTCAGAAAATATTCAATAAATCACAAATATTATAAAATTCCTAAACATATTCGTAAAATCAAAAATTGTTCGTGAATTCAAAAACTCTTCCTGAATTTCAAGAAATATTGTGAAATAATAAAATGCTCACATATTGGAACGAATGTTCTCACATTTTAAAAAATGTTCTCTATTTCAGAAAATATTCCTAAAATGAAAATGTTAGCAACTTTATTTTTTAGCAAAATATAAATAAATTCATGAATTTGAAAAATATCCATAATTTTTTTTAAAAAAAATCTCGAGATCTACCAATGTCCATGTAATTCAAAAGGTTTTCACGAAATTGAAAACATCTTGAACTTGAAAATGAAAAAAGGGAAAAGAGAAAAGAAACAAAAGAAAAAAATAAAATGAATAAGTAGAGAAAAGGTGAAAAGAAAAACGTTGAAAAAGGAAGTTTGTTCTGCGAAGGTTCTCGAACCTTCCGGAAACCGCTAAAGGAGCCTTGCCTACGCACTCATACCTAGCGGGGCGCTACAATGTACGTTTTACATAGCTACCTATCGACGTAACATGATAAATAGGAGATGCCTAGATCCTCAAAAAAAAGGGAGACGCCTTCCTGCGTTGTGCACAGAATACACACCACGTGCGACACCCCATGCCACAATGGGCGAGCCCAGGTAAGTTGCTGTCCGTATTTTTCTTTTTTCTTTTCCTTTTTACTTTTATATCGGCCTTTTCTTTACTAAATTTTTAATTTGTTTTCTGTTCGTTTCTAGCCATTTTATTAAAAAATCCCATGATAATTTTCAAACAACTAGTGAACATTAATAAATATAGGTGAATGTTTTGTAGAAAATATTGAACATTTCTGGAAATTCCTGAACATTCTAAAAAAATCATGATTTTTGTTAAATTATTGAATTTTTGAAATAATGTGATCATTTAAGAAATATTTGAATACTATTTTTAAATTGAGAATGATCCTAAATTTTGCAAATATTTTAAAAATACATGGGCATTAAAAACAATCATGAATGTCTCTAAATTTCGTGAATGTAGTACACGATGTGAACATTTGCTTACGGGATCGAGCAAGCAGCGCCATGAAAGAAAGCGTGGCACCAATGTCGCGTGGTGTGAGATCACCATCGAGTGCATTCTTTCATGCGTTCGCCTGACTGATGTGGTCCACCTGAAAAGACGGTACTTCATTGCGTCATTGTAGGTCGGGGTCGAGTTGTCGGCCCATAACTAGGATCAATGCTGCACTATTGTCTGTCAAACTGTACGCGTGTATATCTGGCCTCACAATAGATTAAAGGAGGCTAAGCTATTTAGATATCTTTCCCTATTTCTCTACCTACTAATAAAGCACCGATCGTTTTGGTCGTACGTCGTCGGCGATTTTTTAGAAAAGTCCTTGTGCTTTTTCAAAATTAAACCCGCAGTTCTTTCTTTAGTGGATTCTAAGAAAACTTTCTCTTTTACAAAAATAACCTTGGAAACCCAGCCCGAACTGGACCGCTCCGCCTCCCGCAGCTTCCTCCTGCCCGAGCTCCCCTCGCGCCCGAAGCCACCTCGCCGGCGACCCCACACCTCCGCCGCGCCCCGCCGTCGGAGCTTCGGCCGCTCGGCCACCTCGCCCCTCTCCTCCTTCCTCTCGATCTCATCTCACCTCTGTCTCTCTTTCTCGCTGAGCAGGGATCTCCAGGAGGGCCATGGCGCCATCGGCCCTCAATCTCACCAGATCCGACCGCCTCCATGTCAAATCCGTCATAAATGGATCCATCCTGGCCAGATCCGCCCGGATCCGACAGGGCCCCGCCATCCTCGCCACTGGAGCGCCGCCCGCCGCCCGTAGGCAACCTTGGCTCGCCGTCGTCAGGATCTGGGCAACACGGGCTCGCAGCGTCGGGCGTCGGATCCATCGATCCCGAACCTCGCCATTGCAGGATACGAGAAGGAGATAATCAGTTTTGTGTACGCCTGCTTATGGAGAACATAGAATAGAGATTTTTGGCCCAATCTCCGCCGCCTCGCTGACTCCACCTCGCCTCGGGTCACCTCCCACTGCCATTGGGCGTCCTTCGCCCAATCGACAACCTCTGTAGCTACAACACCCAGCGCGGTGTCTTCTGTTGCGAACCAGGTGGAGATGTGAGCTCGCCAAGGAAAGATCAGGGGAGGGAGGGGCTACCGCGCGCATCCATACCAGATCAAGCAGTCGGCGTGCGTATCCGTGCCTGATGCGGGCGCCAAGGTCGAGGCTGGATGGAGGAGAATGCAGTGGTTGCTTGGCTGTGGAGGGGAAGGGAGTATGGGCTGTTGTCGTTGTGGAGTAATAGGAGGTCGAATCATGAGAAGACGAAGGTATACGGAGCACGGGACGGCAGCTTCATCGTCTTGTGTTGGTGCGGCTGGAGCTCATGTGGCTGTCATAGCTGGGAGTGGAGCACGACCGGGCGTTGGTAGGAGGGAGCTGAGAAAGAGTAGGAGGAGAGCTGCGTGTTGAGGTAGCAGAAGGAGGAAGATGGAGGCGTAGTAGCACTGAGTGGTGTGGGCTTGTGGAGGAATAGCGATGTGTGGACAAGAGAAGGGGCATCTACTGGGCGGTGAGATGATGAATTCTGGGAATCGGTGCTGCCCCTACTGGTTTTTTTTAACGAGCTGCTACTACTAGACGTTGTGCTGTATTACTAGAAGCAGCTAGATGTTGCTCTACGAGCTAGCATTATAAAAGAATTTCCCCACACAAAAAATACAAAATAATTTGTGCCGATGAGCTCCGATAATGATTTCTTGACTGTTGTTTGTCGTCATGTAGTAGTTTATTGGGCATGCCGACCGTATATCACAAATAAATTATCATTATATAATAGTAATTTGTTGGCCATGCAGACCGTATATCACAAATAAATTATCATTATATAATAGTAATTAAAATATATGTGACTGAAATATTAGAAAAAAATATTTATTACTTAATGGAGAAGAAATTTTGCCCTCACCAGGACAAAATGAAAGTGCGGAGCTAAAATAGGTCATGACGAACGTTGTTAGGGTACGTCCAAATTTCATGGTCCAAAGTGTAACCTTATTTTTAAGGATTACAAAAATTGAATTAAAAAAAGTGTTGCATAATGGCACGTGGAGCATGTTGTATTTTATTTTGGGGAATTATTTTTATTTTGTTAGTCAAGATTTTGCCAATTTTCATTATGCCACTCTAGATTTAGACATTTCACTTTTGCTACTCTTAGTTTTTGACAATTATCACAATTGTCATTTCCGTGGCAAAAACAAAATTTTCTGAGTGGCAATTATGATAATTAGGAATCGCAATTGTGATAATTGTCAAAAGTTAAGAGTGGCAAAAATAAAATAAATTATTTTGCTTTTGCAACAGAATGACAATTGTGATAATTGTCAAAAAATAAGAGTGAAAAAAGTGAAATGTCAAAATCTAGAGTGGCATACATTTTTTTGGCAAAATTTAAAGTGGCAAAAACAAAAATGTTCCTTTTATTTTTCACCCGGTGCAACGCACGGGCATTTTTACTAGTTTATTTAATAATAATAATAATAATAATAATATATAATAATATATAATAATAATAATTAATAATAATAATAATAATATAATCTTTATCTTTATCTTTACGTCTTTACGTCTTTACGTACTAATAAACTAGCGATCGCTTCTGGTCGTACGTCGTCGGCGTTTTTGCACAAAACTCCCTTCGTTTCTGAGAAATTAACCCGCAGTCCTATTTTAAGTGGCTTATCTGGAAAAACGTTTCATTTATGCAAAAAAGACCTTGTGATTTGGGGTATTCAACCCGCGATCCGAGCAAATTTGTAAAAAAAAAAATACACACGACCGGGCTCGCCTCCTCTCCCTCTCGCCCACGAAGCCGCCGCTGCCCACGCCGCCCGCTTCTCCGGCGAGCTCCGGCGCCGCGCAGCACGCCCCGGAGCTCCCCACGGTCCGTCCATCCCTCCCCTCCGGCCATATTCTCCGCTCCCGACCTCTACCGTCCGCTCGCAACCAAACCCTCGTGGCTAGGGTTTCGGGCAAAGCTTCGTCGGCGCATCTCCGGCAGCCCCAGGTTCGTCCTTCCTTCTTGGCCAGGATCTGCCACTCCTACACCTCACCTTCTCTTCATATCCTCTGCTGCAGATGCAGATGAAGCACGCCATGGGAGTTCCCCATCCACCACGGTCGCCGCCGTCAAGCGCTTCTTCACGGAGATGTGAAGGACGCCATGGACCTGCAGCTCCTCAAGGTTTTATCTTGTCCCCATCCTATCCCCTCCCCTTCCCGTCCCTTCCTCATGAACATACACATTGGGTGACGGGATGCACAACCACAGGACAAGGAGCAGGCTCTGGGTTCCCAGTGCACTCCCCAGCAGGCGCATCTTTTGAGGATGGCCACGATATTTAGAGGATAGTGAATTTGGTCAGCATCCAATGTAGATAAAGGAAATCATAATTTTCTATTGGCAATTTTCCCCAAGGTTTGAGCCTTCCCGTCCCTTAAAGCCAATTTCTGTTTGAGCCTGCAGCAGAATATGTGTGCCCCAAGGTTTGAGGTGTGGCTTGTGTTGTTACCAAACGGCAATGGAGATTTCAAACTTTCTATGTAAATTCGTACGAGTAGATTTCTTTTTATTTAACATCTCTAAAACAATTATCTAGAAGCATTCGTTTGTATGTTTTCAGTTTTTCAGAGAAGAAACACGTGTACATGTTTATCAGATTTTTTGGGGAAAGAAGCCTACAGAGTACACAATGATTTGGGATTTTGGATGTTTCCCATGGTCATGCACGAATTTAGTTATTGAGCAACTAAGCATCTTAGCCACCCGGTTGCTGATTTCATTCATCACGCGACCAGTGTGGCTAAAGGCGAATGCAGGTAAACCAAAATTCTATATTGAACATGCGGTACCTCCATGGTAAAAGAAAGCTAGCCAGCGGGGCATCAGATGGGCCTGCTCAGCTAGATATTGTTCTGCATCAAGATTACAGATTTATAATGCTAGGTTAACCAATTCCAACGCAAGTGGCATGTATTTCTATATTTCTCTGTCCATTGTAAGGAGTACAAACTGTAAAAATTCCCACATTATCTCAAACATCTTGGTGTATATCTATGGTCTCTTTGTATTGCTCTGAGGTTGATCTGATTTCTCTATAGGCTCAAAAATAAAGTACTGGCATATATCCTAAATCATCTTTATATCACTTTGTAAGAGCAGCTGACAGGGGTGCATGCCTTGCTTGAATGCGCACAAAATCATGTTAATATAATTTATTGCCCTGAGTGAATATTTGAACTATTTCTTACTGTGTACAAGCTTATTCTATATTACTTTGAAGAAAATAGAAACTTTTATAATTATCATCTTTTATGTGGGGGGTGCTCCATTATTAAATCTAGAAGTTCGTAGTAGATAATATGTCATTGTGTTGTTTGAAGACTGACTTGCTCTTTTGACTGGCAAAATGTTGATACTGACTAGAGGGCAGAAATTGAGTTGATCGCTACTTCTTTGCTTAATTAATTACTCTTATTCTTGGTGAATTTTTATTGTCATCCTACACAAATTATGCAGGGGTAAGAGTACCAATTGTTTTATGGGCATGCTGAGTGCGTATTTCTGCAGTACTAAATATTGTTTATTACCCCAAATTGCTTTGTCGGAGGTATAATTTATTCTCTGATACTCTGTTATGTGGGCCAAGCCGCAACATATCTTGAAAATTCTAGCTCGACATATCTTTGTGTGACTCATGTCCACATGTGTTAAGTTGTTTTGAGTATAATCTTAAACAGGTGGAAGCGGAATTATTGTGTATGATGTTGTCTAGGTACATAACATATACACTTCAAAGCACCCTTTGTTTATTTGAAGAGTTTTGTAGCTTCTTTTCTATCTTTCAAAATTGCAGCTTTTCTTAGTTAGCGTTACTGAATTACTTAAAAGTAATTAACTTGTGCATTCTGAATACTGAAGGTGATGGTTCTAGGCATAGAGGCTGCTTGGCTTTGACTGAACTTGCTCAGAGGGGGTTGCTGCTCCCGTTAACCAAGGTACATAATATAATAAATATTGTTCTGGCACCAACTTGCATCGTGGGAACGATGATTATTTGATTATAATCATAGACTACGCACGATGATCATTTACGCTCCTAAATTTTCGTCCTGTTTCATGGTGGCAGGGAAACGCCTACATATGTTTCTTAATCACCTGTTGGACTAACTAACTTACCTGGATTCTAGAGTCAGTTAGTTGGTGAATTCGTGATTTAGTAGTCAGTAGTTGGTCAAGTTCGTTGGTCCAGTTTATGGTCGTTGAGACACGGTGATGTTTCTGTATCGGCAGCGTGACTGCTTGGTTTTTTGTAGCCTTGGATATTATGGTTTCATAATATATGAAACTGGAAATGCACGCTCATTACAAAAATATTCTGTAAACAACACTGTCAAAGCTACAAGAACGTCAGCGTGGGTACAAGGCAAAGTTATGTGTCTAGGTCTTCAGTTTGGGCATTCCAGTATTTTGGGCTACAACAATGTCTTGATCTGAAACTTGTGAAGAACAATAATTATTAGGTGTCTAGGTCTTCAGTTTGGCATTCCAGTATTTTGAGTGGAGGAATTCCACAATGCACAACCATCTTCATTGAACAACTGAAAGTAATATACAGAAGACAATCGCTTGTTTATTTCTTGACAACCAATTGATTTTCTAACTATTCTATTCTTAGTGTACAAGGCAAAGTTATGTGGTGGGTCGTTTGAAGAGCTTGGCGCGGCGATGTGGCAGGCTGCCCTGCAGCGGCACGAATGGATAGCTCGGTCAATGGTGGCGGGACGACCGACTGATCTGCGGCAGCGTGGAAGGAGAGCTCGGCAGTCAACGGCGGCTCGACCAGCTGGTCTGTGACATTTCAGAGGGAGAACTTTTTGTACTGGTGTGCGTATGCATAGGTGCTGTACTATCCTGGGTGCTCACTCCCCCAGGATCCCACAAGTTCGCATAGAGCTCAGACGTCGTTGGCGGCGTGGCAGGCTAATCTGCCACCTCCACACGAGGAATATATCACATTCAAAAGTTGCTGCTCCGTGATTAGGGCATTGCATTCAGGCATTCATTATATTAGAAGACAGATTTAGCTAGCACTTGGTTCCATCGGCATTGTAGGGCCTTGAATATTTTCAATCCTTGCCAGGACAGTTCTTGCCATGAACGACGGGTCTCTCTCTGTGGTCTTAGTCCAAAAGCTGAAATAGGGAACAAGATGTGCCTTGCCGTGTGGAGTGTTGGGTATCTTCTGCACTTGCTCCATCAGCTGCAAAAACTATAGCCCAAAAGCAGCATACTGTTACTATTTCATATCATCTGTTGATGATTTGTTTTTTCATAATTGAACTGGCGAATGATGAAAAGGTGTAATGTTTAAGGATTTTTGCTAGATGATTTATTGATCCGATTTAACTTTAGTAGGCATCTGGGTACTATTTATGAATTGATAGTGCACCTTGCTTAAATCCTACAGTATTATTTTTACTTTTCTGAAATAATCTTCTCGAGATTTCATACTAACATGTGGCTTGGCTTGTACCAATGATAAAGTCCTGCTTTATATTGCCCAATCATGAGTTGTGCCATCTTTTTTGTAGTGATAGCTGTATCGGGCCGGGTTGTAACGGATGCATTCGCCATGTTCAGGAAACACGTTTCAAGGGGTATGTCGTTCTAGACTAAAAAACAGGGGGTATGTCGACCTGGAGCCACTGTAAGTAGATTATGGCAGGAAACAAAGTCAGTTTCCTCATTTATCCTTCACCATAGGACTATTATGACAGCTGCATTTTATTTTATTTTGCAGATAAGTTATGTTGTCGAAATTACTTCTTTTTTGCAACTGATTGGTGTTGCACAGAGTATACATGCCCCGTTGCAACGCACGGGCATTTGTACTAAATAAATGTTCTGTTTGTATTTTAACAATGCTGACCATATTAGAAAGATAAAAATGCAAAAGAAAAGAAAACTAGGAAAAATGAAGAAAAAACAAACAAGAACAGAACTAGAAAATGAAAAAATATATAAAAGACGGTGCGTTTCTCTCATTTTTTGGTCCGTCCACCTACTCTAAGCTACCCATAAAGTTGAAGTAAATTACCCACTATACCATCCGTAAGTGAAAAAAAACTCTATTTAATTACTTTTTTGATATTTTTCAGCTGTCATTGAAAACATCTCTAAAGTTCAAGTAAATTACCCACCATGTCGCCCGTGAGTGAAAAAAATCTTCATTAATTATTTCTCTAATTTTTTGGTCTGTCATTGAAACTGCCCTTAAAGTTGGAGTAATTTAACCACCCGCCACCCGTAAGTGAAAAACTCTTCATTAGTTGTTTTACTGAATTTTTCGTCTGTCAACGAAACCACCCCTAAAGTTCAAGTAAAATTCCCACCCCGGCACCCCTAAATGAGAAAAACACTTCTTTAGTTGCTTCCCTGAATTTTTCGTCTGTCATGAACACTGTGCATAAAGTTGAAATAAATTACCCAACGCCACCCGTAAGTGAATAAAACTATTTTTTAATTGTTTCTATGAATTTTTCACGTGTCACCCTATTTCATCTCTAAACATCTGAAACGCCTGTGTCCAATAAAAAAAGACCTACGTACCTAAAAGCGAGACCAGATTTAGGGGCAATATGAGAGTGGCCGGACAAGCCAATGCACCTTACTCCACATCGTAGCCATCTCAGAATATCTCACATGCGGCCACCCACTCCTCTCTCTATTGAGGCAACGAACACGAGCGGAGGAGACGGTGCTTCGCGGTGGCGACGACGTGGGCAGAGGAGGCGGATGGAGCTCGAGCCCATCGGGGATGGAGCTCGTGCTCGTCGGTCTCACCTGCCCGGGCCAGAGCTCTTGCACACTGGGGATAGAGCGCGAGCGTGCCGGGTCATACCGCGGCCGAGCCGAAGCTTGATGCCGCCGTGCCCACTGGGGCCTGGCCTATTGTGCTAGCGTGTGCGTTGGACGTACCTGTGGGCCCCGCGGGCATGCTAGGATGTCGCCGTAGCCGCGGGAGCATCGGCGGCGTGCAGCCATAGCGCCGCTGCAGGCCGTGCTGGCCATGCGTGCAGCCCGGTGAGCCGCATGTGACGTGCAGGCGTGCACGCAACCGAGCTGGCGGATGTTGCCGGCCATGCTGGATGTGCGCAGGCGCCGTGTGCTGCTGGACTGGGTGCCACAGTCGCGTGAGTGGCTGCTGCCGAGCTAGTCTGTTTCATGATGCAGGCGTGCTCTGGAGGTCCCATCCACAACGTATTTATCAAAGTGTCTGAGATAGTGAGGGGTCAAAGTAGGAAGATTGTGATGGAGATAGTGAGGGGTCAAAGTAGGAAGATTATTCACCTAGCTTATGCAAATTATCCAGCATTTTCCGTTCAGATATGATCTGCTGCAAACACCATAAGTCACCACTCACCAGCACATGACCGTTCCCTCTAGAACTTTGACCGTCGTGTCATTTGATGGAGAAAGAACAAGATGGCCGAGCGACAAACTGAACAACGCCGGAAAGCTGCAACAAACGAGTGGTGGCAGCGCATACACTTGTTGAGCTGTGGAGGCACCCATGCGCGTGCATATTTTTTCTAGCAATTCAACGTTTTATTCTCTTAATAGAACCTCAATAATCTACATTTCAAAAGTTTTACTTGCCTATGAAGATATTCTTTCTACCTATAATAAACCAAAGGAGGACTGGTTTTTCTTCTACCACATTTACTAATTCTTTCACTTTTTAGTTTTGCTTCAGAGAGCTTAAAATTTTCTGACACAATTATCTCTAAAGTCTGTGCCAATCTAATTTTCTAATTTTTGACATAGTGATATATTTCAAGACAACAGCTGGTCAACTTATCTTCTTTATATGTGATCCTGAGCTGATTTGAAGGTCTCATATTTTCTTGAGTGGCAGGCTGGTGAGCAGGACGACGACCATAGTTCAGGGAGCGATTGATTTCAAGAGAGATCATTGGGGACGAGTTCATAACCATGTTACTGTCAAGTTTTAGCAATATGGTCCAGAGAGCGGTAATTACTTGGTTAAACAAACATCTTCCAGTCTTGATATGCCTTTTCACTTTTGGTTATTTGTGAGAACTTTTAGTACGTGTCCTTGTCAACGCTAGAACTGCTGACAACTTTGAAACAAAAATATTCAGAGAAATTGTTCCATGGAACAAGTTAAATGAAGATGCTATTATTCATTTGTGATTGTTTGCGACATACAGAGATTGATATATTGAAGTTTGTAATGGCTAATGGCCAAACATATGAATCTGTTCTTGATACTCCTTTTCCCTTCTCTTAATATCATCACATAAAAATTAGAAGCCTTCTAACATATGCATATTTCAGGTTTCAGAAGAGGTAGAGAAAGAGTTGTTCAGACAATTCAGTGCAGAAGCAATACCTCCAAGGTGAGAAATATGTTTCTGTTTAGCCTTCTTTGCTAGCTGTGTCCCTCTGTTTTTTTTACTGAACTGTGCTTCTCTGTTTGGATGATTATTGGAGAGAAAGAGAGATGATATGGAGACCACGAGTATGTGTGTATGGATCGGGGAGTGGTAGATTTTGGGCCAAATACATTATAACCGGCAACCAACTTCATAAACATATTCATTACCCTCTCCTTTGAAATGAATTTTTGCTTGGAACATTTCTTATTTCTTTATCTGTTAGTGCTTGATTCTATCTCTGCTCTGTCTGAGGCCACCGGCGCCGATGTGACCGAGGTGGAGGCGACCGGCAAGAGGGAGGCTAGCGCGACCAATTTCCTCGAGCTGTTCAACTTATTAGTCCTTGCAATTCCAAATTCACATAGGTATGTAGGCTGTAACGGCACCGCTGTAGCCATCGCTGCCTTCTCCAATCCTTGGTAGCAGATTAATGCATAGTAGGTGAGTGCTTCAGGCTGTAGATTTGGCTCGCTTCCTGAGTACCTCATGTCTCATGTGGTTAAAGCTATGCGAGTAATTATGAAGGCTTGATCATCAGGAAACATCCATGTCAATTATGTGTTTGCCGAATTTCCTTAAGCATATGGGATTCAGTTGTTTGATGAATTGCCCCCAAAAGGTTTTGATGAATTTCTTTAAGTAGGCTTCTTTTCATAGTTAATTTCAGTAGATCTTGCTTTATCTGTACACATGAATGTAAGGATCTGTACAATTTGTTGATGGTTTGGCAAGTAATGTAAATCTTCCAATTGACAATTCTCTAGGATTCTGTAGTCTAAGTTTCTCTCTTTCCATCCTTGTAGGGTTATCCTGGTTTTGTTAGCGTCATAACTCTCAGTGAATATAAGTCCATTGTTTCCTTTTTATTGGTATGTGAGAAAAGTGGATGTGCATGCCTCCATTCAAACAAAGACTGAATCATACTGTAAAGCAAATTCAAACCCATTGAGACTAGCTTTTCCAAGACTTAAATTATTGAGAGTGTCACTTTCATACATCATGATTGGTGCTACAGTTATACTTAACATACAAAAACATTCATATCTTGCTGGAAGTTGTGCTTCTCTACTTTATAACATGTTTTTTGATGTGCAATGCTGCCACTTACTACATTGCCTGCCACATGCTCCGACGAATGTCTCAGTTATGTAGCGAATAACGTGATTTGAACAAAATTATTACGAGCTTTGTTATTTTCACACGGATGGGTTCATGGATTAAGGTTTCCTATTTTTCCTTTGTATTGTCATGGCCACAAAACTGCTATTAGTTACTTACACATTTAAACTCATTTCTACTCATAATGCGTACATTACTTGGAGAAGGAACTGCCTTCCAAGCTAAACGATTTCTGTCTTACAGACATCCAAAAAATCTTCAACCCTCATTGTATATAATATATTATAAATCTTCAACTCTCACTGTATAATTATTTTGCGGGGTAACTCTCATTGTATAATAAAATTATATATCTTCAACCTCAATGTATAATAAAATTATAATCTTCAGGGTTCTATAATGTTTTTTTAGAGCACGTGAAACGCGTGCCATATTTTCATAGAAGGCTAATGGTTGTCAATCCATATTTCGTGCTCTTATATTTGGTTTCATTTGATTGTTGAAATATAAGTACACTATAAACCTAACTATAGGTACTAAACCAACCAAGCTGGTGTAGAAAAAACCATATTGTCAAAAAAAGAAAAAAAACTGGGAAGCTTCCCAAAACGGGGAAGAGCTCTCTCCCTTTGTCCGTTAGATGGGCCGGCCCAAGTTGGACCACCTTCAACACCACCCGTTAACGAAATGCACGTTAACTGGCGGAGAAGGTGCCAAGTAGGATTCGGGATTACCAATACTACTTTCGCAGGGAGAAAGAACGGAAGTGAAGAACAAGAAGATTGGCGCATTGCTGAAGTAGTGAATGAGTCCACAACACCAAAGACGGATCCACAACAACCGCTCCCCTCATGTAACCAAAGCGGAGGCGGCGCACGCTCCAGATCTAGTGAGTTGAAGAGGCTCGGAGGCTCTTGACAATTTTTTTTAAGATGCAACAATGCAAAATAATGTTTGTCTAATTCAAAAAAAATGTTTTATATCATTTTAAAAGATTTAAGTTACATCAAAAAATATTCACATGTTTCAAAAGAATGTTTGTGATATTTAAAAAAATGTTTATACAATGTAAAAACATGACCACATAGTTTAAAGAAAATCCATATCATTCAAATCATTGTGGAAAACAAGTATTTGAAAAATGTTTATCATGAATTCAAAAATGGGCAGAACAAGTATTTGCAAAAAGTTAATCAAATATTTGAAAAATATTAGACACATATAAAAAAATTAGATGTATAAAAAATATACAATTTGTATGAAAAAAGGTAGACATGAAAACTGAAAACATGACTTTATAAAAAATTTATTCATGTATTCGAAATATGTTATACATGTATAAACATTGTTCCTAATGTATACAAAAAAGATACAATGGTTATAAAAAATTTAGACATATGTTGGAAAAAAATACAGAAATAAAACAACAAATAAAACCGGTGAAGCTGAAAAAACAAACAAAGAAAACATAAGAGAGATAATGAAAATAAATAATGAAGGAAAAAACCCAAGAAACCCATACAAAAATCAAAGAAAACCCGGTGCAACACTATGAAAAAATAGATAAAAACCATAAAAAGAAACTCGCGTGTAGCAACCGTATTGAGTCGGTCGAACAGAGCGACGATGCAGCCAAGACATATTACGTATTCGGTAAGGGCGACACAAAGTCCCCGCGCAGCATTGAAGCCTGGGAGTCCAATGCACAAAGACCATGATAGACGACTACCGCAGACAAGGGGCCCAAGCTAGAATAAAGTAAGAAGAAGCGGTAGCCGTGCGTCTGCAGTATAGGTACGTCTTTCACGTTTCGGCTTTAGGAATCTTCTAGAGGATTTCCAGCGGGTTTTATCGGTTTTGGAAACCTTCTAGAAGGGTCCTAAACCGGTCTATCTATTTTCCTTTTTCCTTTTTCTTTTTTTGTTGCTCTTCATTTTTATCTTTTTATTTTTATTTCCTTCTTGTTTTTTCTGTTTATGTTTTCTTTCTTTTTTTCTCTTTTCATGTTTCTTTTGTTCAAAATTTTCAAATATTGGTCAGAATTTAAAACATGTTCTTGTTTTTTTTAAAATTCAAAATTTCGAAATAAAGTTGTGTTTCTGAAAATGTTCAGGGATTTTAATAAATGTTCTTGTTTCGAAATTTGTCCACAGTTTCAAAAAATGTTCTTCTTTTCAAAATGTTGCTCACAATTTAAAAAAATATTTACATTTCAACAAATGTTAAGGAATATTAAAAAATGTTCTCCTTTTCAAAAATTTCTCACAATTTTCGAAAAATGTTCTCGTTTCAAAAATTGTTCACAATTTCAGGAATGTCATGTTTTCATAAGTTGTTCGTGAATTAAAAAAAGTTTGAGAATTTCATGAAATGTTCGCTGTTTTCAAATTTGATACTTGTAACAATAAATGTTCGCATATTATTCAAAATTTCTTCACAATTTGAAAAAATGTTCTCATTTCAAAATTTGTTCACAATTTAGGAAATGTCATGTTTTCATAATTTGTTCACAAATTCAAAAATGTTCGAGAGTTTCATAAAATGTTTGCAGTTTTAATTTTTTTTTACTTTTTACAAACATGTTCGCAAATTATTCAAAATGTTATACGTAGTTTTGAAAACGTTCTTGTTATCAGTATTGTTCCTTTTTTAGATAAAATATTTGAGGTTTCCCAAAAAATGTTTGAGTTTTAATAAGTTTTGTATTTTCTCTGAAAATGTTCATTTAAAAAAATACTTTTGTGAAAAAGAAGATCACATTTTGAGTTTTTTAGTAAAAAAATGCTGAGCTGGTAATGTTATACAAGAAATCTATGAACTACAGTGGCTAGTGACGTGGTTCCCTCATGGTGGTCACGTGTTCGATCTCACTAAAACACGTTTTGGTGAAACTTTTGCGAGTTTTTCTTTAAGTTTTTCCTTAGCTGTTCTTTTCTTTAAAAAACGTGGTAACGTTGGAAATGTTACACTAACTAGCAAGATGCCCATGCGTTGCATGGAATATCAAGATGCATTTGTATGAGTAGTTTATCTTGTGGAAGAAAAGGATAAACGAGGGAAGACCTTATTTGCAAATGGTGAGTGGGTGTGGGTATATTTTTGCAAAATTGTCATTATTTCCTTTCTATCCGTCAGATATAAATCAGACAGCTTATATTGCAGGATGGCAGGCACACCATCATCACCAACTCTGTTTTTTTATAAGAGTAGAGGTGGAGGCAGGTTGGGCTGGCTATGAGCGCGTGCGTTCGTGCATTCGCCTGGTCGCGGGTTCGATTTCCCATTGCAGCCTATTTTTATTGATTTTTAACAGTGCACCATGCAAATGGGCCAGCCCAGTCGGGCTACCTCCTGTGCGAATCCTCAACTGTTTGCCGCAATAAGTGGCGTACAGGAGGGGGAGCCCCTATTAAGGGTTGTAGGCGCCCGTTCACGTCGCTGGCGCCTGTAGGGATGCAAAGTGGGCCGGGCCAGCAACCTAGCGCCCGTTCGCGTTGCTGGCGCCTGCAGGGATGCAAATGGGCCGGCCGAGGCAGGCTACCTCCTGTGCGAATCCTCGACTATTTGCGGCAATAAGTGGCGTACAGGAGGGGGAGCCCCTATTAAGCCTTGTAGGCGCCCGTTCACGTTGCTGGCGCCTGTAGGGATGCAAAGTGGGCCGGCCCAGCAACCTAGCGCCCGTTCGCGTTGCTGGCGCCTGCAGGGATGCAAAGTGGGCCGGCCCAGCAACCTGCTAAAAAGAAAAAGTTGAAAGAAATTAATCCCGAAGAAGTGGGGCTCGAATTCCCAACGCCCTGGTCGACACACACACGAGTTAACCACTGCACCAATGTCGGTTAGTTGATTACTTGAGGAAAACAGTTCTCTTTAACCTTTCACCCAGTACAAACATTAAACGTACACTATTATATACCCACTATAAAATATATTTTAATAAATAAAACATAAATGTGAAAACGCATTCACTAACCGTTAATTCAAAAGAAAAGTTCACAAAAATAGAAAAATTCCATTAATTTGAAAAAAAGTTCATAGAATTTGAAAAAAAATCATCAACTTCGAAAAAAGTTTCATCGGATTTTAAAACAATTCACGATATTTGAAAAAAGTTCATCGAATTTGCAAAAAAGTTCACAGAATTTGGAAACAGGTCATCGAACTGAAAAAAGTTCACCGAAATTGAAAAAAGGTTCATAGAATTTCAAAATAATTTTATCAAATTTGAAAAAAGTTCATCAAATTTTAGAAAAAGTTCATCTAATTTGGAAAAAATCAATGAATTTTTACAAATTCACAAAATTTGAAAGAAATCATCAAATTTGAAGAAAAGTTCATGATATTTTTTTTGAATTTTTTAAACATTTTTAATGTCACATTTTATTTGCTGCTATCAATATTTTAAAAGTTGCGTGGACAATTTTGTAACACTACTTGATCATTTGTTGAACGGGGGTTCGAACTCGCAACCCGTTCATTGGGAGCGCTCAATTTTAGCCACCAGGCCATCCACTCACGGGTGTATGATTAGTTCGCTTTCTTCTTTCTTTTCATATTCACTTCGGTTTATTCCTTTTTCATTTATTTGTCATTTTTTTTGTTTTCTAATTGCGTGCCTTTCAAAAATCAGTGAACTTTTTCTTTAAATTCTTGAACTTCTTTGGAAATCAATGAACTTTTCCTGAATCGATGATTTTCTTTTTGAAATCTGACGAACTTTTTTTGAAATTTGACGAGATTTTTTCAAATTTAGTGAACTTTTTTAAATTATGGTGAAATTCTTTGAAATTTGATGAACTTTTTTCAAATTTGATAAACTTTTTTTGAAATTTAATGAACATTTTTGTAAAATTGTATGAACTTTTTTCAAATTTGATGAACTTTTGTTCAAATTCCATGAACTTTTTTTGGAATCCATGAACTTTTTTCGAAACCCATGAACTTTTTTTAATTTTGTTGAACTTTTTTGAAAATTGATGAACTTTTTTTCAATTCAATGAACTTTTTTTGAAATTTGATGAACTTTTTTCGAATTCGAGGAACTTTTCTTCGAAAACAGTGAACTATTTCTCAAACTGGTTGAAGGTTTCTCCGAAATTGATGATCTTTTTCCATTTTTCACGAACCTTTTTTCAGAATTCGTGGTTTTTTTCTGAATTTCTTTTTCAAATAATTAACTCTTGGTCTATAATATATCTGTAGAGGAAGGGTTAAATGTAACTTGTTTCTGGTAGTTGACTAGCTTAGCATCTCGGTCTGGTGGTTCGGGCGTTACGGTGCTATACCTTAGGTGATGGGTCCGAATCCCAGTTTCTGCATGGTTATACCAATACGTTTTTTTTTACTGATTTTCCTCCTTGATTGAGCCGGCCTGCTAGCTCCCGCTGCGAGCGCTGTTAGCGCTAACCGGCGCTCGCAGCGCCGACTAAGGAGCTCCTGCTTTCGTGTGCTAGGGCTCGCTAACAGGAAAAGTCTCCGGTCATATCTTGGGCCTGGCCCATGTAATGGGTGCTGCAGGCGAGCTCTATTCTGTCCTGCTTAAGGCGAGACATTGCCTCACCCATGCAGTCTGCCGCGGACTTCCCTAGCTGACGCTCACTGCGTCGAATGGTCGGGTTTTCCTTCTTTTTCCGTTTTTTTCTATCTTTTTTTCTGTTTGTTTATTCTTTTCTCTCTTTTTTCGTGTTCTTTTTTCCTTTTTTGTGTTTTTGGCAAAATGTTTTTAAATTTCAAAAAATGTTTTGATTTATCGTAAAAATGTTCTTTTTTCTTTCTCTTCTCATTTTCGTTTTTTCCAAACAATTATAAATTTTAATAATCATTTTTAGAAATCATTTTTTAAAAATGCTCGTGTTTTTGAAATTTTCATCGGAATTTCAAAAACCATTTGCGATTACAAACTTTGTTCTTATATTCAAAAAATGTTCGCAATTATAAAATTTGTTCTCAAATTTCGAAAAATGTTCATGTTTCCAAAATTTATTCATATTTTTCAAAAAAGTTCAAAAACTTGGAAATTTGTTCACTTATTTAAAAAAATGTTTGGGATTTCAAAAATTGTTCATATTTTCACTTTTTGTTCTTTCACGAAATTTACTCGATTTTTTTTTATAAAAATGTTTTTTTTTCAAAATTTGTTCTTGTTTTTTGAAAAATAGTTCGGAAATTTTCAAAAATTGTTCGCATTTTAATAAATGAGCAGAATTTAAAAATTTGTTCATTTTCTTTATGCTTTTCGACAAATGTTTTGAAATTACCAAATTTGTTCACATTTTTTTAAACTATTTTTATGAAAATGTTCGCTAAAGTGTCAATTCACAACTGTCCAAGCTGGTTAGCTACAGTACAAATCTCTGCAGGCCGGTTCACTGCAGTGCCAACCTTTTTTTAGGGAAGGTCCGTTGTTACAGTGCGGTCCGCTACAGTGTCGACCGCTAGAGGCGCGTGCTCCCACCTCACTCGCTGCGTCACAAATGGGCCGGCCCAGTCGTGGCGCACCCTGTGCGAAGGGGCGACCGTTTGACGCAGCAAGCGTCGTATAGGTGCTCTCGTCTGTCGCAATAGAACCTAGAACTGAACCAAAAGTTTAGTTGCATCTCGAGGCCCCAAAATACAATCGTAAAAACCTCCTCTGCCCCGTCCATCCGCACTCTTTCTCTCGAAACACCAAAATCCAAGATGCTTAGAAAATTAAGATTTGATTTCATGCCAACTAAATAATATTTCAACACGGTACTGAAGAAAATGGGACCGTCAGACTTAAGCAAAGACGCGCAAGCAGCTTTATGGATAACCTCATTAACCCCTCCTCTGTAGTTTTTTCATAAAAATGGACAAATTTGATCCTTTTATGAAACTATAGCACAAAATGAATCAGATCAAACAAAATGGACCATTTGCATGAAACCCAGGGCTAGGCCCTCATGCTAGATAGCACGACGGACTGGCCCAGGGCGCCATGCTATGTAGCATGGCGCTCCAGCCCCGAGCGTCATGCTATATGTGCTATTTTGTGATCTGGAGCGCCATGCTATATGTGCCATTTTGTGATTTTTTTATTCAACTCATTTTATACTAAGGGCATGGCCAACGGTTAGCCCTAGACGTGCTGCCCCGTATGCCAGCTAGGCTCGGATGCCACCATGGTCATAAAGCGATAGCTTGCAGAGCAAGGCGACTCTTGCAGAGGAGGCAACTTCCCCGAGCAAAAAAGCGAGAAAAGAGAGGAAAAGGGAAGAAAATCATGCTTCTCTACGTCGGAGGGGGGGTGTCGGTGTCAAAACCGGCAGATCTCGGGTAGGGGGGCCCAAGCTGTGCATCTAAGGATCAATGGTAACAAGAAGCTTGGGGACACAGTGTTTACCCAGGTTCGGTCCCTCTTGATGGTGGTAAAACCCTACTCCTGCTTGATTATATTCGACGAGTATGAAGATTACAAGAGTTGATCTACCTCGAGATCGTAATGGCTAACCCTGGATGTCTAGCCTATGAGGATTCCAGTGATGATGAAAAAAGGTGCCCTCTATGGACTAACCCCTCCACTTTATATACACACCGGAGGAGGCCTAGGCTTTGTACAAGGTCGGTTTATCAGGGAAGGAAACCTCTGCACTCTATTCTTGCCGTCCACGTACTGAGAAGTCCCATCCGGACATGGTAGATAATCTTTAGCTTGATCCTGTACGGCCCATGCAACTCGGCCCATACTCCTACGTCGGACACCTGAGGACCCCTGAATCCAGGACTCCCTCAGTAGCTCCCGAACATGCCTTCAATGATGTTGTAGTATGCGGATGCAAGTCTTCAGCTTTGCAAGGCGGGTTCCCCATTATATTCCAGACTGATGATAGTCCGACATCGATTTTCGCGTCCAGTCTTTATGGTTCCTCCCTGTCATCGCCTCGACTTCCACGCGTCGGAGTGAATGCGAACGGTCCGTTATCCTTGAATTTTAATATTTCTAACAGGCACAGGCCGCGCCTATAAAACGAGGTGAGATCTTCAAAATGCCATCCCGCATCACACCAAGAGCAATAGAGCAAGCCATGGAAAAATTCAGACCATGGCGAGTGCCCCTGGCTCCTCCTCGCGCCCTCATGGCCCTCAAGAAGGGGACTGGCAGAGTTGCTCTGTATCCCACCTCCAGCTCAGCCGGCTTCAAACGCAAGGATATCTCCCTCCCTCGGATCTAGTCTCCGTACGGGCCGAGTTAACTTCTATAGGTGTTGATGCATTGGCGGAGAATTTCCCCAATCCCAGCCAAGGGGAGAGGGTGTGCTTCATATCATTCCTTTTGAGGGGTGTAGGATTCCCAATCCACCCTTCCTTAGGGGCCTATTGGAACATTACGGGATCCAGCTGCACAACCTCACACCAGGTTCTATTTTACACATCTTTAGTTTCATCGCCCTTTGCGAATTATTTTTGGGCCGCGAGGCTCACTTTGAACTATGGAAATGGTTCTTCTGCCTCGTCCCCCGCCATCAGGGCGGCGGGTCTATTTTTGAAGTGGGCGGCACCGAAGTATGGCATATAGCCGGATCCGGCTACCCAGTCGGGACTCCGAAGAAGGGATCCGCCGAATGGTCTTCGGAATGGTTCTATATCGATGATGTACCTCTTCCAGACCCTGTTCAGCGTGGACTGCCAGAATTTTCCAGCGCCCTGATACGTCCATTTTGCATCATGCTTTTATATCAATATTTATTGCATTATGGACTGTTATTACACGTTATGTCACAATACTTATGGCTATTCTCTCTTATTTTACAAGGTTTACATGAAGAGGGAGAATGCCGGCAGCTGGGATTCTGGGCTAGAAAAGGAGCAAATATTAGAGACCTATTCTGCACAACTCCAAAAGTCCTGAAACTCCGCGAAAGTCATTTTTGGATTTAATAAAAAATACGGGCGAAGGAATCAGCGTCAGGGGGCCCACACCCTGGTCACGAGGGTGGGGGGCGCGCCCCCTGCCTCGTGGGCCCCCTGACAGGCCTCCGGTGCCCATCTTCTGCTATATGAGGTCTTTTACCCTGGAAAAAAAATCATAAGCAAGCTTACGGGACGAAACTCCGCCGCCACGAGGCGGAACCTTGGCGGAACCAATCTAGGGCTCCGGCGGAGCTGTTCTGCCGGGGAAACTTCACTCCGGGAGGGGAAAATCATCACCATCATCATCACCAATGATCCTCTCACCGGGAGGGGGTCAATCTTCATCAACATCTTCACCAAGACCATCTCCTCTCAAACCCTAGTTCATCTCTTGTATCCAATCTTTGTATCAAAACCTCAGATTGGTACCTGTGGGTTGCTAGTAGTGTTGATTACTCCTTGTAGTTGATGCTAGTTGGTTTATTTGGTGGAAGATCATATGTTCAGATCCTTAATGCATATCAATACCCCTCTGATTATGAACATGAATATGATTTGCGAGTAGTACATTTGTTCCTGAGGACATGGGAGAAGTCTTGCTATAAGTAGTCATGTGAATTTGGTATTCGTTCGATATTTTGATAAGATGTATGTTGTCTATCCTCTAGTGGCGTTATGTGAACGTCGACTACATGACACTTCACCATTGTTTGGGCCTAGAGGAAGGCATTGGGAAGTAATAAGTAGATGATGGGTTGCTAGAGTGACAAAAGCTTAAACCCTAGTTTATGCGTTGCTTCGTAAGGGGCTGATTTGGATCCACATGTTTCATGCTATGGTTAGGTTTACCTTAATACTTCTTTTGTAGTTGCAGATGCTTGCAATAGGGGTTAATCATAAATGGGATGCTTGTCCAATAAAGGGAAGTACCCAAGCACCGATCCACCCACATATCACATTATCAAAGTAACGAACGCGAATCATATGAACGTGATGAAAACTAGCTTGACGATAATTCCCATGTGTCCTCAGAGCGCTTTTCTCATATAAGAACTTGTCCAGGCTTGTCCTTTGCTACTAAAAGGATTGGGCCACCTTGCCGCACCTTATTTACTTTCATTGCTTGTTACCCGTTACAAATTATCTTATCACAAAACTATCTGTTACCTACAATTTCAGTGCCTGCAGAGAATACCTTACTGAAAACCGCTTGTCATTTCCTTCTGCTCCTCGTTGGGTTTGACACTCTTACTTATCGAAAGGACTACGATAGATCCCCTACACTTGTGGGTCATCAAGACTCTTTTCTGGCGCTGTTGTGGGGGAGTGTAGCGCCTTTGGTAAGGAAAAATTTATATAGTGTGCTGAAATTTTCTGTCACTTGTTTCTATGGAAACTAATCCTTTGAGGGGCTTGTTCGGGGTATCTTCACCCCAACCAGTAGAGCAAAGAGTTGCTCCTCAACCTACTAAACCTACTGAAAATGTTTACTTTGAAATTCCTTCGGGTATGGTAGAGAAACTGCTAGCTAATCTTTTACAGGAGACGAAACATTGCATCCCGACTTGCACCTAATCTATGTAGATGAAGTTTGTGGATTATTTAAGCTTGCAGGTATGCCTGAGAATGTTATCAAGAAGAAGATTTTCCCTTTATCTTTGAAGGGAGACGCATTGACATGGTATAGGCTATGTGATGATATGGGATCCTGGAACTATAAACGATTGAAGTTGGAATTTAACCAGAGTTCTATCCTATGCATCTTGTTCATCGTGATCGTATTTACATATATAATTTTTGGCCTCACGAAGGAGAAAGCATCGCTCAAGCTTGGGGGAGGCTTAAGTCAATGTTATATTCATGCCCCAATCATGAGCTCTGAAGAGAAATAATTATTCAAAAAAATTATGCTCGGCTTTCTCTCAACAACCGCACCATGCTTGATACTTCTTGTGCTGGGTCTTTTATGATGAAGACTATTGAATTCAAGTGGGATTTATTGGAAAGAATTAAAGACAACACTGAAGATTGGGATTCCAATGATGGTAAGGAGTCAGGTATGACACCTAAGTTTGATTGTGTTAAATCTTTTATGGATACCGATACTTTTCGTGGATTTAGCACTAAATATGGACTTGGCACTGAGATAGTAGCTTCTTTTTGTGAATCATTTGCTACTCATGTTGATCTCCCTAAGGAAAAGTGGTTTAAATATAACCCACTGAAGTAAAAGTAGTTGCACCTATTAAAGTTGAAGAAAATACTATTACTTATAATGATCCTGTTGTCCCTACTACTTATATTGAGAAACCTCCTTTCCCTGTTAGGATAAAGGATCACGCTAAAACTTCAATTGTGGTTAATAAAAGCAATATTAAGACATATAAACCCCCTGAGAAAATTCGAGTTGAACCTAATGTTGCTGTGGTTAAAGATCTCTTGGCTGATAATATTGATGGGCATGTTATTTATTTCTGTGATGAAGCTGCTAGAATTGCAACCTGATGCTAAGAAACATAGACACGTGGTAGGCATGCCTGTTATTTCTATTAAAATAGGAGATCATTGTTATCATGGCTTGTGTGATATGGGTGCTACTGCTAGTGCAATACCTATCTCCTTATATCAAGAAATTATGCATGACATTGCACCTGCTGAGATAGAAGATATTGATGTTACAACTAAACTTGCTAATAGAGATACTATTTCACCAATTGGGATTGTTAGAGATGTTGAAGTCTTGTGTGGGAAAGTCAAATATCCTGCTGATTTTCTTATTCTTGGTTCCCCACAAGATAACTTTTGTCCCATTATATTTGGTAGACCCTTCTTGAACACTGTTAATGCTAGAATTGATTGCGAAAAAGATGTTGTCACGATTGGTTTGGATGGTATGACTCATGAGTTTAATTTTGCTAAATTTCGTAGACAACCACATGGTAAAGAACTGTCTAGTAAGGATGAAATTATTGGTCTTGCTTCTATTGCTGTGCCTCCAACCGATCCCTTAGAACAATATTTGCTAGATCATGAAAATGATATGTTCATGAATGAAAGAAGGGAAATAGATGAAGTATTCATTAAGCAGGGTCCTATTTTGAAACACAACTTACCTGTTGCAATCCTAGGGGATCTTCCATCACCCAAGGGCGATCCCATGTTTGAACTTAAACCATTACCTGATAATCTTAAATATGCTTATCTTGATGAAAAGAAGATATATCCTGTTATTATTAGTGCTAACCTTTTAGAGCAGGAAGAGGAAGGATTATTGAAAACCCTGAAGAAGCACCGTGCTGCTATTGGATATACTCTTGATGATCTTAAGGGCATTAGTCCCACTCTATGCCAACACAAAATTAAGTTGGAAGAAGACGCCAAGCCAGTTATTGATCATCAACGACGATTAAATCCTAAGATGAAGGAAGTGGTAAGAAAAGAAATACTAAAGCTCCTAGAGGCAGGTATAATTTATCCCATTGCTGATAGTACGTGGGTAAGTCCTGTCCATTGTGTCCCTAAGAAGGGAGGTAGCACTGTAGTTCCCAATGATAAAGATGAATTGATCCCACAAAGAATTATTACAGGTTATAGGATGATAATTGATTTCCGCAAATTAAATAAAGCTACTAAAAAAATCATTACCCTTTACCTTTTATTGATCAAATGCTAGAAAGACTATCCAAACATACACATTTTTGCTTTCTAGATGGTTACTCTGGTTTCTCTCAAATACCTGTGTCAGCGGATGATCAAGAAAAGACTACTTTTACTTGCCCTTTCGGTACTTTTTCTTATAGACATACGCCTTTTGGTTTATCTAATGCACTTGCTACTTTTCAAAGATGCATGATGGCTATATTCTCTGACTTTTGTGAAAAGATTTGTGAGGTATTCATGGATGATTTCTCTGTTTATGGATCCTCCTTTGATGATTGCTTGAGCAACCTCGAATGAGTTTTGCAGAGATGTGAAGATACTAGTCTTGTTTCGAACTGGGAGAAGTGTCACTTTATGGTTAATGAAGGTATTGTCTTGGGGCATAAAATTTCTGAAAGAGGTATTGAAGTTGATAAAGCTAAAGTTGATGCAATTGAAAAGATGCCATGTCCCAAGGACATCAAAGGTATAAGAAGTTTCCTTGGTCATGCCGGTTTTTATAGGAGGTTCATTAAGGACTTTTCTAAAATCTCTAGGCCTCTGACTAATCTATTACAAAAAGATATTCCTTTTGTCTTCGATGATTATTGTGTAGAAGCATTTGAAATACTTAAAAAAGCTTTGGTTTCTGCACCTATTGTTCAACCTCCTGATTGGAATTTACCCTTTGAAATTATGTGTGATGCTAGCGATTATGCTGTAGGTGCTGTTCTAGGACAAAGAGTTGATAAGAAACTAAATGTTATTCAATATGCTAGTAAAACTCTAGACAGTGCCCAGAGAAATTATGCTACTACTGAAAAAGAATTTTTAGCAGTTGTATTTGCTTGTGATAAGTTCAGACCTTATATTGTTGATTCTAAAGTAACTCTAGACTGTATTGCTGCTGTGAAATATCTTATGGAAAAGAAAGATGCTAAACCTAGACTTATTAGGTGGGTTCTCTTGCTACAAGAATTTGATTTACATATTATTGATAGAAAGGGAGCTGAGAACCCCATTGCAAACAACTTGTCTAGGTTAGAGAATGTTCTTGATGACCCACTACCTATTAATGATAACTTTCCTGATGAACAATTAGCTATCATAAATGCTTATCATACTGCTCCATGGTATGCTGATTATACTAATTACATTGTTGCTAAATTCATACCACCTAGTTTTACATATCAACAAAAGAAAAAGTTCTTCTATGATTTAAGACATTACTTCTGGGATGACCCACACCTTTATAAAGAAGGAGTAGATGGTGTTATTAGACGTTGTGTACCTGAGCATGAATAGGAACATATCCTACGCAAGTGTCACTCCGAGTCATATGGAGGACACCACGCTCGAGATAGAATTGCACATAAGGTATTGCAATCTGGTTTTTATTGGCCTACTCTCTTCAAAGATGCCCGTAAGTTTGTCTTGTCTTGTGATGAATGTCAAAGAATTGGTAATATTAGCAGACGTCAAGAAATGCCTATGAACTATTCTCTTGTTATTGAACCATTTGATGTTTGGGGCTTTGATTATATGGGACCTTTCCCTGCCTCTAATGGGTATACACATATTTTAGTTGATGTTGATTACATTTCTAAGTGGGTAGAAGCTATTCCAACTAGTAGTGCTGTTCATAACACCTCTATTAAGATGCTTAAAGAAGTTATTTTTCTGAGGTTTGGAGTCCCTAGATACTTAATGACTGATGGTGGTTCACATTTTATTCATGGTGCTTTTCGTAAAATGCTGGCTAAGTATGATGTTAATCATAGAATTGCATCTCCTTATCACCCATAGTCTAGTGGTCAAGTAGAGTTGAGTAACAGAGAACTTAAATTAATCTTGCAAAAGACTGTTAATAGATCTAGAAAGAATTGGTCCAAGAAACTTGATGATGCATTATGGGCCTATAGAACTGCATATAAAAATCCTATGGGTATGTCTCCATATAAAATGGTTTATGTAAAAGCTTGTCACTTACCTCTCGAACTAGAACATAAGGCATATTAGGCTATTAAAGAACTTAATTATGACTTCAAACTTGCCGGTGAGTTATTCGACATTAGCTCACTTGATGAATGGAGAACCCAAGCTTATGAAAAGGCCAAACTGTTTAAAGAAAAAGTTAAAAGATGGAATGACAAAAGGATACAAAAGCATGAGTTTAATGTAGGTGACTATGTGTTGCTTTTCAACTCTCGTTTAAGATTTTTTGCAGGAAAACTTCTCTCTAAATGGGAAGGCCCTTACGTTATTGAGGAAGTCTATCGTTCCGGTGCCATAAAAATCAACAACTTCGAGGGCACAAAACCGAAGGTGTTGAACGGTCAAAGAATCAAACATTATATCTCAGTTAACCCAATAAATGTTGAAACTAACATCATTGAAACCATAACCCCGGAGGAATACATAAGGGACACCTTCCAGAACGTCCCAGACTCTGAAAAGGAATAGGTATGTGGTACGATAAGTAAACCGACTCCAAATTAATTTTAACAGTAGTATTTCTCTGTTTTGGAATATTTAAGAAAATAGAAAAATAAGAAGTAGTCCGGGAAGGACACGAGGCCTCCACGAGGGTGGAGGGCGCGCCCTACCCTACTGGGCGCGCCCCCTACCTTGTGGGCACCTCGTGTGCTCTCCGGACTCTGTTTTCTTGCATGATACTTCTTTTGGTCGGTAAAAATTTATTATATACCGTATCACGCAAATATCCTCTGTCTTTGTTTCGAGCTTGTTTGTCTGGCAGATCTAGATCACCATGACGTCACCCTCCTCCAACAATAAACATAAGGATGCTTGGCTACTAAAGATAGAGTTGAAGAGAGAAGAACCTGAGGAGATCAACAAGGATGAAGGGATCAAGAAGGCCATGGAGGATAAAACCCTAGCGGAAGAAGAAGAAAATATCCCTCAACCTCTTCCTAACCTCTTTGCCCCAACTGAGATTGAAGCTTTCAAGATGATTGAGTTAGCTCGCATACAAAACAAGTATCTCACACATGAAAATATTTTGTTGAAGGATCATATCGTCGCACTCAAGGGCATTATCCGCAAGCTGGAAGAGCTCCTACGCTCGATGTGCGACTATCCATCACCACCTTCTTCACCAGCAAAGGAGACATAATCACATGGGTATGGGCACTCCCCTTGGCAACTACCATGCTTGGGGGAGTTGCCCCGGTATCGTATCACCATCACACTCCTATCTTTACAGTTTTTCTTAGTTTGATCCTTTTGGTAATATCTTGATGTAGTAGAATAAAGTTTTGGTATGAATTAATTTGAGTTTTTCTTTGTGATCCATCTATGTAATCGAGTCCATGAGCTATCTATAATAAAGATTGGTGTTGAGTCAAGGGCTTTGCTATCTTGCTATGATCTTGAGAAAATAGCAAGAATAAAAAGAAACAAAAGAAACCATGTTGATCTTATGGATAGTAATGACTTCACACATAAAGAGTACGAGGCATAAAAGTTGTTGAGAGTTGGCAAACATAGTTTTGGTCATCATTGCAATTAATAGGAAGTAACAAAGAAAGAGAGGTTCTCACATGCAAATACACTATCTTGGACATCTTTTATAATTGTGAGCACTCATTAAAGTATGACATGCTAAAGAGTCGATGTTGGACAAGGAAGACAACGTAATGGGTTATGCTTTCTCACATCTTAGTTAAAGTATATTGTCATGGATCGTCCAACATGTTGAGCTTGCCTTCCCCCCTCATGCTAACCAAATTCCTTGCACCAAGTAAAAATTGCTTGTGCTTCCGAAATACCCTTAAACCAGTTTTGCCATGAGAGTCCACCATATCTACCTATGGATTGAGTAAGATTATTCAAGTAAGTTGTCATGTTGCATGCAATAAAAATTGCTCTCTAAATATGTATGACTTATTACTATGGAGAAAATAAGCTTTATACGATCGTGTGATATGGAAGTAATAAAAGTGATGGACTGCATAATAAAGGTTCATATCACAAGTGGCAATATAAAGTGATGTTCTTTCGCATTAAGATTTTGTGCATCCAACCATAAAAGCACATGACAATCTCTGCTTCCCTCTTCGAAGGGCCTATATTTTACTTGATGCAAGAGTCAAGGTGATCTTCACCCTTCCTTTTTATTTTATCCTTTGACAAGCACCTCGTGTTGGAAAGATCCTGACACATATATCCAATAGGATGTTCGTTAGCATGAACTATTATTGTTGACATTACCCTTGAGGTAAAACGTTGGGAGGCAACACTATAAGCCCCTATCTTTCTCTGTGTACGATTAAAACTCCATAACCACAAGTATTGCGTGAGTGTCAGCAATTATGGAAGACTAAATGATAGTTGAGTATGTGGACTTGCTGAAAAGCTCTTGTGATTGACTCTTTCCTATGTTATGATAAATTGTAATTGCCTCAATGACTGAGATTATAGTTTGTCAGTTCTCAATGAAGTTTCTGAACCATACATGACATTGTGAATAGATTGTTACTTGAGCATAAGAAATTATATGACAAAATATATTTATGTTGATGTTATAAGAATGATCATGATGCCTGCATGTCCGTATTTTATTTTTATCGACACCTCTATCTCTAAACATGTGGACATATTTTTCGATATCGGCTTTCGCTTGAGGACAAGCGAGGTCTAAGCTTGGGGGAGTTGATCCGTCCATTTTGCATCATGCTTTTATATCAATATTTATTGCATTATGGACTATTATTACACGTTATGTCACAATACTAATGGCTATTCTATATTATTTTACAAGGTTTACATGAAGAGGGAGAATGCCGACAGCTGGGATTCTGGAATGGAAAACGAGCAAATATTAGAGACCTATTCTGCACAACTCCAAAAGTCCTGAAACTCCCCGAAAGTCATTTTTGGATTTAATAAAAAATACCAGCGAAGGAATCAATGTCAGGGGGCCGACACCCTGATCACGAGGGTGGGGGGCGCGCCCCCTGCCTCGTGGCCCTCCTGACAGGCCTTCGGTGCCCATCTTCTGCTATATGAGGTCTTTTACCCTGAAAAAAATCATAAGCAAGCTTAGGGACGAAACTCCGCCGCCACAAGGCGGAACCTTGGCGGAACCAATCTAGGGCTTCAGCGGAGCTGTTCTGCCGGGGAAACTTCCCTCCGGGAGGGGGAAATCATCACCATCATCATCACCAATGATCCTCTCATCGGGAGGGGGTCAATCTCCATAAACATCTTCACCAGCACCATCTCCTCTCAAACCCTAGTTCATCTCTTGTATCCAATATTTGTATCAAAACCTCAGATTGGTACATGTGGGTTGCTAGTAGTGTTGATTACTCCTTGTAGTTGATGCTAGTTGGTTTATTTGGTGGAAGATCATATGTTCAGATCCTTAATGCATATTAATACCCTTCTAATTATGAACATGAATATGATTTGTGAGTAGTACGTTTGTTCCCGAGGACATGGAAGAGGTCTTGCTATAAGTAGTCATGTGAATTTGGTATTCGTTCGATATTTTGATAAGATGTATGTTGTCTATCCTCTAGTGGTATTATGTGAACGTCGACTACATGACACTTCACCATTGTTTGGGCCTAGAGGAAGGCATTGGGAAGTAATAAGTAGATGATGGGTTGCTAGAGTGACAGAAGCTTAAACCCTAGTTTATGCGTTGCTTCATAAGGGGCTGATTTGGATCCACATGTTTCATGCTATGGTTAGGTTTACCTTAATACTTCTTTTGTAGTTGTGGATGCTTGCAATAGGGGTTAATCATAAGTGGGATGCTTGTCCAAGAAAGGGCAGTACCCAAGCACCGGTCCACCCACATATCAAATTATCAAAGTAACAAACGCGAATCATATGAACATGATAAAAACTAGCTTGACGATAATTCCCATGTGTCCCCGAGAGCGCTTTTCTCATATAAGAACTTGTCCATGCTTGTCCTTTGCTACTAAAAGGATTGGGCCACCTTGCTGCACCTTATTTACTTTCATTGCATGTTACCTGTTACAAATTATCTTATCAAAAAACTATTTGTTACCTACAATTTCAGTGCTTGTAGAGAATACCTTACTGAATACCGCTTGTCATTTCCTTCTGCTCCTCGTTGGGTTCGACACTCTTACTTATCGAAAGGACTATGATAGATCCCCTACACTTGTGGGTCATCACGCCCCCTTGAAGAAGCTATATAGCTGGCGTGCCAAGTCCCCTGCTTAGGAGGACAGTGCAGAAGTGATGAGATTGGTAAACAAGGTCAAGGTACTGACCCATTCCGGACTCTCCATAGTGGAAGTTATGGCCATTGCGATACAGAGGTGTATCCAGCCACTTCAATCCAGGGTAATCCCCTTATAGAACTATAACAGGGAGGACGACGCATCCCGCTACAGGCGAAAGGGTCCGGATAGCCAAGCCGCATTAGCCGCAACACTGACCGACCTTTATAATGGAGAAGAAGAAGACTTCCATCGTTTAAATTGACGAGAGGCCTTCTCCATGTACAATCCCATTGAATGGGTAAGTTTTCTAAGCACTCAATACTTTTTTACTCATTGAGATGCATTGATCGAATACCCTGGTTAATTTTTTAAATAGTCATGGAGGCAAATTGTCGAGAACATGAACTGCCCCGCCCCCTAGCCAGAGGATCACAATCGCAATGAGGACCCCGGATCCATGAGGATCCGGACATATTTGTAGAGTTTGAAGATGGAGTGTACTATCAGGCGAGCCTTGACGGCTCGGAGGTAGCTATTGCGGCCGACTACCCCGACCTCTATCCTTTCGTAAAGGTAAGTATCCGGGAATTGTATTCTCAAGGAAGAGAGATACTTTTGCTCGTCTTTTTATCCTCCGCATTGTACCATGTTTCATAAGATCGGCGCTCAGCGAGCTGTACTCAGGGGCGGGCGACCAAGAGAAGGTCAGCACCTTCGCGGAAGGGTCATGTGAAACGAAAGGAAGTCGGAAGCACCACTGAACCTGCTCCATCGCCGGAAAGGTATATTCCTCTTTATTTAATATTCGGGTGTGAAGCCGGATTGTCATTCGGATCCTCCTTCTATCATCGCAGGAGGGGTATACGGTGAACTGTGAGTAAGATTCCAGCCAGCCGAGCCGCGGATAATGCGGCACCGGAGATACCAACTGGGACGGGGGCGCATGCTGATGCGACACAGACTCGTTCGTCTCATGGAGAGCCAGATGAGATGTCCGTTACCAACTTCGAAGTCGAGAGTGGGATGAATCATCCTCACTTAAAAGAAGCCTTGTGCACCCCTGCCTTAACGGAGCCGGAGTTTACCGCCCTAAGCATTATAGGTGCATATATCCGAGCTGCCCAGGATGGACTCATCGGGGTCGCTTGCCTGTTCTCAAAGGATATGCAGGTACAAATCTTTATAAACTTAGTGGATAGATAGTAGTAGCCCCCGAGACTTAAAGCGGGTGGACAAAACCGATTTGAGGATCGTCTGATGACCGCAGGTTCTCAAGGAGAAGAACAGTGTGTTGACCCAGGAGCTCAAGACAAGCCGGACACAGCTAAATGCCGCTGTCTCCGAGCTTGAAGAAATAAAGAGAGCCCCAATGTATTACGACAAAGATAAGAAACTAGAAGAAGAGGTGAAGAAACAAGCCAAAGAGATACAGATCTTGAAGGCTCAACTTTTGGAGGCACAACAGGAAAACCAGAAGCCGAAGGGCGGCATATTCGGTATGACTTGTGAACCATCCCGATTATTGATATAATCATATAATGCAGAATGTTATAGTTTGGTTGATGCAGGTATGTTGACCGGCCGCCCCGAAGAAGAAATGCCCGTCCTACAAAGGGACATTTTGAAGGAGTTGGCAAAGCTGCACGAGCGTCCTCAGAAGGCTATGAAGAACATGGCCAAAGCCCTATGGCCTTCTGACGTCCCTTCAGAAAGTATGGAGGGGTTGGCCGATCCATTCAAGGGTGCCCGGCGTCGTTTCGAGCTGTGAAAGACGTCTGCATGCCGCGAAGGCGCTCGAGAGGCATGGGCCATGGTGAAGACACGCTATACCGGTCTTGACCCGAACCATATGGCAAGAGTTGGACCGCAGGGACCTAACAGGAAGGAAATTCCCGTAAGCTTGGTATACAACCAAGTAATGACGGCGGCAAAATTTTCGCAACAAGATTGTAAATTAGATAGTCTACTGGATGGCATAGAAAGGGAGTAGACGTTCGATTCGATGTACCCATGTACTTTATGATCGAACTTATCTCCTGCCGAATTGTATGAAAATTTTGTCATCGCAGACCTTCGGCTTCTACCTCCAAACCAAGAAGTTGGGGTGTTTCTGTATACTATGTTTGACTAGGAGACATTTAGTATTGTCGGAATCCAGGCAATCCAACCATATTGCTCGAACAGACAAAATGTTTTCGGTGGAGTTATGTTATATTACTGTTTAATATAAGAAACATCTTCCAAGAAAATAGTTCCGTTAGGGGTTCCTTTCCTTGGGCAGGACTTGTATCTGAAGTACAAATAGCCAATTTCATAATTTTGTTTGAAAACGGCCTGATGGATATGTGCCGACCAATTATTCCCTTAAGAACGCTAGCTTTTGGCTTCACCCGTCTGAGGTACACGGCCGGATAACCCGGTTGTAACAATCGCAGAGGTGCTCCCTTTACACCCAAGCTGAACAATTGGGAACGTAGGGTATAAGCACAGGAGCAAGGCAACCCAGCTTGGCAAAAACTTAAGTCATAGAGGTGCATAAAATGGCAGAAACAACAGATAGTACGGACAAAAGAAGCTTGTAAGCTTTCCAATAAAATGCTTCTTTTAAAAGAAGCCCCCATGTATGGTGGGGTGTATACATTTAAAGATGCGTACTCCCAACAATTTGGTTGATCCGGACATACAATTAATAAGAAAAGGGAAAAAGTAAAAGGGGATAGAAAATAGAAAAACCTAGTTTAGAATGAGACCTAAGGAGGCCGAACTATGCGTAAAATCTTCGGATCCGGGCGGCGTTCCATGGGTTCGGCTCAAGGCGATTATCCTCTGCATTGCAAAGGCGATAGGATCCTTCAGTGAGGACTTCATCTATTATGAAGGGGCCCTCCCATTTAGGTTTGTGCTTATCCTTTTTATTCTCCGGGAGGCGTAGAACAAGTTCTCCGACATTGTATGTTTTAGCCTGCACTTCTCTTCTTTGGTAACGCCTGGCCTGTTGTTGTTAGAATGCGGAACGGGCCTTGGCAACATCGCGCTCCTCTTCAAGTCCATCTAGGTCGTCCTACCGGTCTAGTCCGGCTTCTTTCTCTTCATACATGCGCACTCTAGGTGAGTCGTCAATAATATCGCAGGGTAGTACGGCTTCTGCACCGTACACCATAAAGAAGGGTGTGTATCTGGTCGTTCGATTTGGCATGGTCCGGAGTCCCCAGAGTACGGAATAGAGCTCCTCAAACCAGTGCTTGTCTGATTCTTGTAAAGAGCGCACTAGTCTGGGCTTAATACCATTCATGATCAGACCATTGGCCCGTTCGACTTGGTCGTTTGTTTGAGGGTGATATACAGACGCATAGTCGAGTTTAATGCCCAACTTAGCACACCAAGTTTTCACCTCATCAGCTGTGAAGTTAGAGCCATTATCAATGATGATACTGTGTGGGACACCATAACGGTGGACTACGCCGGATATAAAGTCAATCACTGGTCCGACCTCAACTATTTTTACTGGTTTGGCCTCTATCCATTTAGTGAATTTATCCACCATGACCAGCAAGTATTTCTTTTTGTGGCTTCCCCCTTTAAGGGGTCCAACCATGTCCAGCCCCTAGACCGCAAAGGGACAAGTAATGGGGATTGTTCTTAATGCGGTGGGAGGCATGTGGCTTTGATTGGCGAAAAGTTGACAAGCCACGTAGCGTTGGTCAAGGTCTTGAGCATCATCTCGAGCCGTGGGCCAGAAAAAGCATGTCCGAAATGCCTTGCTTACAAGGGCACGAGCTGCAAGATGATGACCACCGAGATCGGCATGTATTTCTTTCAAGAATTTCTTCAGAGATACACCTTTGAAGGACTCCGATAGTACTTCTTTTATATAGTTCACCCTCATGCACTTTAAAGGCATTGGAGCGCCGAACTATGCATCGCGCTTCGTTTTGATCATCGGGGAGCTCTTGTCTATTAAGGTAGGCCAGGAATGGTTCGGTCCAGGGAGCGATAACTGCCACGATCTCATGAGCAGAGGGTGTTATCTCGATATCCAGACCCCCGACATTGTCTGCATTACGTTCGGTGGTTGGGGTGTGATCAGGTCCGCATTGCCTTCCCTGTTTTCACCCTGCCACACCACAGATGGCTTAAAGAGCCTTTCCACAAAGGTTTTGGGTGGCACGGGTCGCGCTTAGTGCCCATACGAGCGAGGATGTCGGCTGTCTGATTACTTTCTCGGGCGACATGATGGAACTCAAGTCGGTTGAACCGAGCTGATAGTTTTAATATGGCGTTTCGATATGCCACCATTTTTGGGTCCTTTGCATCGAACTCTCCATTAACCTGGGAAATTGCGAGGTTCGAATCGTCGCGCACCTCCAAGCGTTGAATACCCATGGAGACAGCCATGCGAAGACTGTGTAGTAGCGCCTCGTACTCGGCTGCATTATTAGAGTCTATATACATAATTTGCAGTACGTAGCGGACTGTGTCCCTAGTAGGGGATGTGAGGATTACACCAGCCCTCAGTTCGACTAGCATTTTGGAGCCATCGAAGTACATAATCCAATTGGAGTATGAGCTGTACTCTCTTGGGAGCTCGGCTTTCGTCCATTCAGCGACGAAGTCAGCCAGTACCTGGGATTTAATAGCCCGGCGTGGCTTGTATATGATTTCGAACGGTAATAGCTCGATGGCCCATTTGGCGATGCGGCCAATGGTGTCCCTGTTATTGATGATGTAATTCAGTGGCACTTCGGATGCCACTGTTACCGAACAATCTTGGAAGTAGTGTCGAAGTTTGCGGGATGCCATGAAGACTGTGTAGGCTATTGATACATCTCCAACGTATCTATAATTTTTGATTGTTCCATGCTATTATATTATCTGTTTTGGATGTTTAATGGGCTTTATTATACACTTTTATACTATTTTTGGGACTAACCTATTAACCGAAGGCCCAGTTCAAATTGCTGTTTTTTTTTGCCTATTTCAGTGTTTCGTAGAAAAGGAATATCAAACGGAGTCCAAATGGAATGAAACCTTTGGGAGAGTCATTTTTGGAACAAACACAATCCAGGAGACTTGGAGTGGACGTCAAGGAAGCAACGAGGCGGCCACGAGGCAGGGAGGCACGCCCAGGGGGTAGGCGCGCCCCCACCCTTGTGGGCCCCTCGTGGCTCCCCTGACCGACTTCTTTCGCCTATATATACTCATATACCCTGAAAACATCCGAGAGCACCACGAAACCCTATTTCCACCGCCGCAACCTTCTGTACCTGTGAGATCCCATCTTGGGCCCTTTTCCGGCGCTCCGTCGGAGGGGGAATCGATCATGGAGGGATTCTACACCAACACCATAGCCTCTCTGATGATGTGTGAGTAGTTTACCTCAGACCTTCGGGTCCATAGTTATTAGCTAGATGGCTTCTTCTCTCTCTTTGGATTTCAATACAAAGTTCTCCTCGACCTTCTTGGAGATCTATTCGATGTAATTCTTTTTGCGGTGTGTTTGTCGAGATCCGATGAACTGTGTGTTTATGATCAAGATTATCTATGAACAATATTTGAATCTCCTCCAAATTCTTTTATGTATGATTTGTTATCTTTGAAAGTCTCTTTGAATTATCAGTTTTGTTTGGCCTACTAGATTGATCTTTCTTGCAATGGGAGAAGTGCTTAGTTTTGGGTTCAATCTTGCGGTGTCCTTCCCAGTAACAGCAGGGGCAGCAAGGCATGTATTGTATTGTTGCCATCGAGGATAAAAAGATGGGGTTTATATCATATTGCTTGAGTTTATCCCTCTACATCATGTCATCTTGCCTAATGCGTTACTATGTTCTTATGAACTTAATACTCTAGATGCATGCTGGATAGCGGTTGATGTGTGGAGTAATAGTAGTAGATGCAGAATCGTTTCGATCTACTTGTCGTGGACGTGATGCCTATATACATGATCATGCCTAGATATTCTCATAACTAGGCACTTTTCTATCAATTGCTCGACAGTAATTTGTTCACCCATCGTAATACTTATGCTATCTTGAGAGAATCCACTAGTGAAACCTATGGCCCCCGGGTCTATTTTCCAGCATATAAGTTTCCGATCTATTTTATTTTGCAATATTTACTTTCCAATCTATATCATTAAAATACCAAAAATATTTATCTTATTATCTCTATCAGATCTCACTTTTGCAAGTGGCTGTGAAGGGATTAACAACCCATTTATCGTGTTGGTTGCAAGGTTCTCATTTGTTTGTGCAGGTACGAGGGATTTGAGTGGAGTCTCCTACTGGGTTGATACCTTGGTTCTCAAAACCGAGGGAAATACTTACGCTGCTTTGCTGCATCACCCTTTCCTCTTCAAGGGAAAACCAACACATGCTCAAGAGGTAGCAAGAAGGATTTCTGGCACCGTTGCCGGGGAGTCTACGCACAAGTCAAGACATACCAAGTACCCATCACAAACTCTTATCCCTCGCATTACATTATTTGCCATTTGCCTCTCGTTTTCCTCTCCCCCACTTCACCCTTGCCGTTTTATTCGCCCTCTTTTTCCCGTTCGCCTCTTTTTCGCTTGCCTCTTGTGTGCTTGTGTGTTGGATTGTTTGTCACGATGGCTCAAGATAATACTAAATTGTGTGATTTTTCTAATACCAACAACAATGATTTTCTTAGCACTCCGATTGCTCCTATTACCGATGTTGAATCTTGCGAAATTAATGCTGCTTTGTTGAATCTTGTCATGAAAGATCAATTCTCTGGCCTTCCTAGTGAAGATGCCGCTACACATCTAAACAACTTTGTTGATTTGTGCGATATGCAAAAGAAGAGAGATGTGGATAATGATATTGTTAAATTGAAGCTATTTTCGTTTTCACTTAGAGATTGTGCTAAAACTTGGTTTTTGTCTTTGCCTAAAAATAGTATTGATTCATGGAATAAGTGCAAAGATGCTTTTATCTCTAAGTATTTTCCTCCTGCTAAGATCATCTCTCTTAGAAATGATATTATGAAGTTTAAGCAACTTGATCATGAACATGTTGCACAAGCTTGGGAGAGAATGAAATTAATGATACGTAATTGCCCTACACATGGTTTGAATTTATGGATGATTATACAAAAATTTTATGCCGGATTGAATTTTTCTTCTAGAAATCTTTTGGATTCGGCCACGGGCGGCACTTTTATGGAAATCACTTTAGGAGAAGCTACTAAACTCCTAGATAATATTATGATTAATTATTCTCAATAGCACACAGAAAGATCTACTAGTAAAAAGGTTCGTGTGATAGAAGAGATTAATGTTTTGAGTGGAAAGATGGATGAACTTATGAAATTGTTTGCTAATAAGAGTGTTTCCTTTTATCCTAATGATATGCCTTTATCCACTTTGATTGAGAATCATAATGAATCTATGGATGTGAATTTTGTTGGTAGGAACAATTTTGGTAACAACGCTTATAGAGGAAACTTTAATGCTAGGCCGTTCCCTAGTAATTCCTCTAATAATTATGGTAATTCCTACAACAACTCTTATGAAAATTTTAATAAGTTGCCCTCTAATTTTGAGATTAGTGTTAAAGAATTTATGATTTCTCAAAATAATTTCAATGCTTTGCTTGAAGAAAAATTGCCTAAGATTGATGAGTTGGCTAGGAACATGGATAGAATTTCTCTTGATGTTGATTCTTTGAAACATATATATATATATTCCACCTAAGCATGATATCAATGAGTCCCTCAAAGCCATGATAATTTCCATTGATGAGTGCAAAGAAAGAACTGCTAGAATGCATGCAAAAAAAGATTTCTTTGTAAAAGCGAGTTCTTCTAGTTTTCATGATAATAATGATGAAGATCTAAAGGTGATTGATGCGTCTCCTATTAAATCTTTGTTTTGCAATATGAATCTTGATAATGATAGGAATAAAGATGAGTCAACTTTAGTTAAGAGGCGTCCCAATGATTTGGAGTTTTTAGATCTTGATGCAAAAATTGGTAAAAGTGGGATTGAAGAGGTCAAAACTTTACATAGCAATGAACCCACTATTTTGGATTTCAAAGAATTTAATTATGATAATTGTTCTTTAATAGATTGTATTTCCTTGTTGCAATCCGTGTTAAATTCTCCTCATGCTTATAGTCAAAATAAAGCTTTTGCTGAACATATCGTTGATGCTCTAATGCAATCTTATGAAGAAAAACTTGAATTAGAAGTTTCTATCCCTAGAAAACTTTATGATGAGTGGGAACCTACTATTAAAATTAAAATTAAAGATCATGAATGCTATGCTTTGTGTGATTTGGGTTCTAGTGTTTCCATGATTCCAAAAACTTTATGTGATGTGTTAGGTTTCCGTGAATTTGATGATTTCTCTTTAAACTTGCACCTTGCAGATTCCACCATTAAGAAACCTATGGGCAGGATTAATGATGTTCTTATTGTTACAAATAGGAATTATGTGCCCGTAGATTTTATTGTTCTTGATATAGATTGCAATCCTTCATGTCCTATTATTCTTGGTAGACCTTTCCTTAGAACGATTGGTGCAATTATTGATATGAAAGAAGAAAATATTAGATTCCAATTTCCATTAAGGAAAGGCATGGAACACTTTCCTAGGAAGAAAATCAACTTACCTTATGAATCTATTATGATATCCACCTATGAATCGAATACCAAAGATGGCAATACTTAGGTATATTCTCGCTTTTATGCCTAGCTAGGGGCGTTAAACGATAGCGCTTGTTGGGAGGCAACCCAATTTTATTTTTGTTTTTTGCTTTTTGTTCCTGTTTAGTAATAAATAGTTCATATAGCCTCTGTTTAGATGTGGTTTTATGTTTTAATTAGTGTTTGTGCCAAGTAAAACCTATAGAATCTTCTTGCGTGATAGTTAATTTGATCTTGCTGAAAAACAGAAACTTTTGCATGCACGAGAATAATTTTCATAAATCATAGAAATGTGCTTTTCAGTTGATTCTTTTTGACAAATATTAATAAACAAATTATCTAGGACTTAATAGTTTGGTAGAGTTTTTGGGGTTCCAGAACTATTCGAAAGTTACATATTACTACAGACTGTTCTGTTTTTGACAGATTCTGTTTTGTGTGTGTTGTTTTCTTATTTTGATGAATCTATGGCTAGTACCAGGGGGTATGAACCATAGAGAAGTTGGAATACAGTAGGTTTGACACCAATATAAATAAAGAATGAGTTCATTACAGTACCTTAAAGTGGTGGTTTTTTTTATTTCGCTAACGGAGCTCATGAGATTTTCTGTTGAGTTTTGTGTTGTGAAGTTTTCAAGTTTTTGGGTAGAGATTTGATGGATTATGGAATAAGGAGTGGCAAGAGCCTAAGCTTGCGGATGCCCCGAAAGGCATCCCCTCTTTCGTCTTCGTCCATCGGTAACTTTACTTGATGCTATATTTTTATCACCACATGATATGTGTTTTGCTTGGAGAATCTTGTATGATTTGAGTCTTTGCTTTTTAGTTTACCACAATCATCCTTGCTGTACACACATTTTGGGAGAGACACACATGAATTTATTAGAATACTCTATGTGCTTCACTTATATCTTTTGAGCTAGATAATTTTGCTCTAGTACTTCACTTATATATTTTTAGAGCACAGCGGTGGTTTTATTTTATAGAAATTATTGATCTCTCATGATTCACTTATATTATTTTGAGAGTCCTTTAGAACAACATGGTAATTTGCTTGCATTAAAATTTTAGTCCTAGTATGATGAGCATCCAAGATAGATATAATAAAAACTATCATATAAAGTGCATTGAATACTATGAGAAGTTTGATACTTGATGATTGTTTTGAGATATGAGGATGGTAATATTAGGGTCATGCTAGTTGAGTAGTTGTGAATTTGAGGAATACTTGTGTTAAAATTTTGCGATTCCCGTAGCATGCACATATGGTGAACCGTTGTGTGATGAAGTTGGAGCATGATTTATTTATTGATTGTCTTCCTTATGTGTGGAGCTCGGGATCGTGCGATGGTTAACTCCTACCAACCCTTCCCCTAGGATCATGTGTGTACTACTTTGTTTTGGTAACTTGTAGATTTTTGCAATAAGTATGTGAGTTCTTCATGACTAATGTTGAGTCCATGGATTATACGCACTCTCACCCTTCCACCATTGCTAGCCTCTCTTGTGCCGCACAACTTTCGCCAGTATCATACACCCACCATATAACTTCCTCAAAACAGCCACCATACCTACCTATTATGGCATTTCCATAGCCATTCCGAGATATATTACCATGCAACTTTCCATCGTTACGTTTATTATGACATGCTCCACCATTGTCATATTGCTTTGCATGATCATGTAGTTGACATCGTATTTGTGGCAAAGCCACCATTCATAATTCTTTCATACATGTTACTCTTGATTCATTATCCCGGTACACCGCCGGAGGCATCCACATAGAGTCATATTTTGTTCTAAGATTCTTGAGTTGTAAGTAGATAAAAGTGTGATGATCTTCATTATTAGAGCATTGTCCCATGTGAGGAAAGGATGATGGAAGCAATGATTCCCCCACAAGTTGGGATGAGTCTCCGGACTTTATGAAAAATAAAAGAGGCCAAAGAAGCCCAAATAAAAAAAAGGCCAAAGAAGCCCACCCAAAAAAAGAGAGAAAAAATGAGAGAAAAAGAGAGAAGGGATAATGTTACTATCATTTTACCACACTTGTGCTTCAAAGTAGCACCATGATCTTCATGACAGAGAGTCTCCTATTTTATCACCTTCATATGCTAGTGGGAATTTTTCATTATAGAACTCGGCTTGTATATTCCAGTGATGGGCTTCCTCAAATTTCCCTAGGTCTTCGTGAGCAAGCAAGTTGGATGCACACCCACTTAGTTTCTTTTGATGATCTTTCATACACTTATAGCTCTAGTGCATCCGTTGCATGGCAATCCCTACTCACTCACATTGATATCTATCAATGGGCATCTCTAGAGCCCGTTGATACGCCTAGTTGATGTGAGACTATCTTCTCCTTTTTTGTCTTCTCCACAGCCATCATCCTATTCCACCTATAGTGCTATGTCCATGGTTCGTGCTCATGTATTGCGTGAAGATTGAAAAAGTTTGAGAATACTAAAGTATGAAACAATTGCTTGGCTAAAATGGGGGTTGTGCATGATTTAAATATTTTGTGTGATGAAGATAGAGCATAGCCAGACTATATGATTTTGTAGGGATAACTTTCTTTGGCCATGTTATTTTGAGAAGACATGATTACTTTGTTAGTATGCTTGAAGTATTATTACTCTTATGTCAATATTAAACTTTTGTCTTGAATCTTCCGGATCTGAAAATTCATGCCGCAATAAAGAAAATTACATTGAGAATTATGCTAGGTAGCATTCTACATCAAAAATTCTGTTTTTATCATTTACCTACTCGAGGACGAGCAGGAATTAAGCTTGGGGATGCTTGATACGTCTCCAACTTATCTATAATTTTTGATTGTTCCATGCTATTATATTATCTGTTTTGGATGTTTAATGGGCTTTATTATACACTTTTATACTATTTTTGGGACTAACCTATTAACCGGAGGCCCAATCCAAATTGCTGTTTTTTTTGCCTATTTTAGTGTTTCGCAGAAAAGGAATATCAAACAGAGTCCAAACGGAATGTAACCTTCGGGAGAGTCGTTTTTGGAACAAACACAATCCAGGAGACTTGGAGTGGACGTCAAGGAAGCAACGAGGCGGCCACGAGGCAGGGAGGCGCACCCAGGGGGTAGGTGCGCCCCCACCCTCGTGGCTCCACTAACCGACTTCTTTCACCTATATATACTCATATAATCTGAAAACATCCGAGAGCACCACGAAACCCTATTTCCACCGCCGCAACCTTCTGTACCCGTGAGATCCCATCTTGGGGCCTTTTCCGGCGCTCCGCCGGAGGGGGAATCGATCACGGAGGGCTTCTACATCAAGACCATAGCCTCTCCGGTGATGTGTGAGTAGTTTACCTCAGACCTTCGGGTCCATAGTTATTAGCTAGATGGCTTCATCTCTCTTTGGATCTCAATACAAAGTTCTCCTCCATCTTCTTGGAGATCTATTCGATGTAATTCTTTTTGTGGTTTGTTTGTCGAGATCCGATGAATTTTGTGTTTATGGTCAAGATTATCTATGAACAATATTTGAATCTCCTCTGAATTCTTTTATGTATGATTTGTTATCTTTGCAAGTCTCTTCGAATTATTAGTTTGGTTTGGCCTACTAGATTGATCTTTCTTGCAATGGGAGAAGTACTTAGCTTTGGGTTCAATCTTGCGGTGTCCTTTCCCAGTGACAGCAGGGGCAGCAAGGCACGTATTGTATTGTTGCCATCGAGGATAAAAAGATGGGGTTTATCTCATATTGCTTGAGTTTATCCCTCTACATCATGTCATCTTGCCTAATGCGTTACTCTGTTCTTATGAACTTAATACTCTAGATGCATGCTGGATAGCGGTCGATGTGTGGAGTAATAGTAGTAGATGCAGAATCATTTCGCTCTACTTGTCATGGAAGTGGTGCCTATATACATGATCATGCCTAGATATTCTCATAACTATGCACTTTTCTATCAATTGCTCAATAGTAATTTGTTCACCCACCGTAATACTTATGCTATCTTGAGAGAAGCCACTAGTGAAACCTATGGCCCCCGGGTCTATTTTCCATCATATAAGTTTCCGATCTATTTTATTTTGCAATCTTTACTTTCCAATCTATATCATAAAAATACCAAAAATATTTATCTTATTATCTCTATCAGATATCACTTTTGCAAGTGGCCGTGAAGGGATTGACAGCCCCTTTATCGCATTGGTTGCAAGGTTCTTATTTGTTTGTGCAAATACGAGGGATTTGAGTGTAGTCTCCTACTGGATTGATACCTTGGTTCTCAAAAACTGAGGGAAATACTTATGCTACTTTGCTGCATCACCCTTTCCTCTTCAAGGGAAAACCAATGCATGCTCAAGAGGTAGCAGCTATCTTCTGATAGTGAGGGTATCGGGATTTGGAAGGTGTAAGGACCCCCGATACGTAGTAGACTGGTTTTTGGGTGGGGAATTTATGTCCCTCCACCCCTCGTTCGACGACGAGGACAACACTTACTACTTGAGGAGGGCCTTGATTTCTTCCAATCTGGCTGTTGCTGCATCCGTCCATTTGAAGTTGTCAGTGCGGCGCAGTACCTTGTAGAGTGGTAATGCTTTTTCTCCTAATTTGAAGATAAATCGGCTTAAGGCCGCGACGCATCCAGCTAGCTTCTGGACCTGCTTAAGGTCTGTTGGGATGGCCAATTGTGACAAACCTCGGATCTTGGCTGGGTTTGCTTCAATTCCTCTATGGGAAACAATGAAGCCTAGCAATTTTCCGGCTGGTACTCCGTAGACACATTTTTCCGGATTAAGTCGTATGTCGTATGTGCGGAGGTTGTCGAAGGTGAGGCGGAGATCATCTACCAGTGTCTCGACGTGTTTTGTCTTAATGACCACGTCATCCACATATGCTTCGACTGTTTTGCCGATTTGTTTTCCAAGCAAGTTTGGATCATACCACTACAAAAAAAATACACTTCCGTGATGATACGTGTTTGTCACAGTAGGTCGCGTTTTTTGTCATGCATGTACATCCATGACGATTTTATGACAGAATCAAGATAGTCATACATGTGCTGTCGTAGAAGTGTTCCATGACATTACCAAAATTATCATCATGGAAGTGTCCACTTCCATGACGATAAATCGCGCGTCATAGAAGTGCTTTCGTCAAGGGTGTCCGACACGTGGTATCCACCGTAACGGGACGCTGTTAACCGCCGTTAACCTATTGGGTCTGGTTTTTGGATCCGATAACCCGCTAACAGCCACGACCAATGCCGATTTTCCACGTGTAAAATTCTCATTGGCTGACGGATCCATGCGTCAGCTCCGCGTTGGCATAGGTGTCACTCATCCAACAATCGAGATGGGCCTATGATATGTTGACATGTGGACCGGCCCAAAACTGGCCCATAAAGTTTAAATGGGCTGGCCCAACCGAAGGCCTATAAGATTTAGCGGGCCATAATGGGCTGGCTCAGCTAAAGGCCCACAAGATTTTGCAGACCATAATGGGCCGGCCCAGCTAAAGGCCCACAAAATTTAGCGGACCATAATGGGACGGCCCATCTAAAGGCCCACAAGATTTTGCAGACCATAATGGGCCGGCCCAGCTAAAGGCCCACAAGATTTAGCAGACCACAATGGGTCGGCCCAGCTAAAGGCCCACAAGATTTTGAAGACCGTAATGGGCCGGCCCAGCTAAAGGCCCAACATTCTCTGTAAAATCTGCCCGTCAACGGCTTGTCATAAACTTGTCATCAATGCGGCCCATGGTCACTTCTGGCCCGTTAATAGTCCGCTAAGTAATTGGGCCGAATTACGGCCCTGGTGTATTTTCGGCCTGTTAAAGGTCCTGCTTCATTTGGGCCTTTTACAGGCCATCAAAACTTTCAGCCCATAAACGACCGTGAAGGATTTGGGTCATATTCGGCCATGTCTGACATTCGGCCTATTAGAGGCCCACTATAGATTTGGGCCACTTTCGGCCTGTTGTCATTTTCGGCCTGTTAACACCGGACGAAAACTATGGGCCATATGTGGCCCAACGTCATATCGGGCCCATTAACGACCCATATAAAAATGATGATAATCTAGCCCGACCGAAGTTCCGGCCTGTTAAAGGCCCGTGTATTAGGTCGGTGCATTTACGGCCCGTTCGAATTTCGGCCTGTCAAAGATCCGCATCGTAAATGGGCCACCATTTCGGCCTGCTAAGACCAGTGGGTTATTTGGCACAATCGGGGCCCAATCTCACTTTCGGTCTATTAAAGGCCCATGTTTTTTATGGGCTCGAGATATTTACACCTGTAAACGGCCTATTTTTACTGAGGGCCTAAATTATGTTTAGGACTGTTAAAGGCCCACTATGGGCACAAGCCTACCAGAAAAATATGAAAGCTTATGCTGATTTAGGCCTAGATATTTTTAGTGGGATACATGCCAATTTCGGCCCGTAATCGTTTTTAGCCCAATTGGAATGGGCCTGACGAATATTGGCATGTTGGGCTCCTACGAAGCTTTTGGCTGAATACATTACTAAGATAAACCTACACTATACAAAAATAGCATCGTAATTACTGCAGCCTGTGGCAGCATCATAAATGCTGTATCACAACAAAATAAATTCCAACCATACAACAAAAGGCCTGTTGGCATAAAGTTTACAGTCCTTCCAGATAAAAGCACCATCAGATGTATAGAAGCACAGATCATTTGACCTGAGTGCTAATGTTTTAGGCTATAGAATCTGATGGAGCAACACGATCTTCACTTTTTTCTGTCATCGCTCTTGAACAACGAAGCGAATGTCTGATAGTCTGGTTTCAAAACCATTCATATCTTGACGACATTTGTCAACCACTATTCTTGTTTCCGAAACGACGTCCATTAGGGATTGGACTTGTGTCTGGAGCACAGATATATCACTCTGTCTAGCAGGAAGATTTTGTTCAGTAGGCGATTTGGACGAGGTTACCTTGACAACCAACCCAGAATTACGCAAGAAGGTGCTTTTTGCACTATTAGTGGAGAGATACTGACACACTGCAGCAAGAGGTGACATTGTGCCTGTGGTAGCCTCGTCACCTTCAGGTGGTTCTGGCTGTTCAATCATTTGTTCCATAGCTTCCTGAAAGTTTGAACTTGTAGATTAGTGTACCAGATAAGTTACTAATGAGACAAAAACAAACAAAGTAGGTTAAATGTTTATACATAACTTATTTTGGTGAACTACTGTAATACATTAGCATGTATTGTAGTGCCAACTACATAATAAAATCACTTTTGGAACATATGTCCATGTAGCATGCCTACTGTATTGTCTATTTCCTCACATTCGTTGACATCTAAGGATAAAGAGACATGGTTTAAAGTAGGATGAACATAGTATGACATCATTCATATCATGGGTAAACATATATAAAACAAACAGGCCATGTAAGGTGAAATGATACGTTAAGACAACTATGTATAAAAGTGAACAGAGTAACTGACATTGGCTGCAAACCAAGTAGTTAAATGAACACATCACAGTACGAATTAGTTCAAAGGCAGGAGGAGTAATGACTTATAACAGTGGCTTGAACTGGTGAGCTCATGCCCTTCATATTGCTGGTGTGGCAATCCTTGAAGATTTGCACTACATTTGGTTCAGGTTCTTTTTGGTCCGCATGGGCTTTCCTATGTATTTGGAACAAGTCAATATAGATACGATAATATGGCACAAAAAAAGAAGGAAGTAGCAGCTATTTACAAGAGCCTCGCAGTGTGCAATATAGCTACGAGATCCTGTTGTTTGTTGGAATTTCACTTTAGAACAGTTGGTTTTGTTATTCAAACAATTAGCCTAGAACAAGATACACTTGTAAGGCACATCCATAAATACAAGTTCAATATGTGGTCTGATCAAATATATATAGCCTACCTGATACTTTGGATCAGACCAGTGTTTAACGAGGGCTGTCCAGTCTTCATCTGTAATATATTCCACTGGTGATGTTTGGGCGATTTCATTGTTAGCCTTGCCTTCAAAGTGATATTTTATAAGGTGGTACCGATACTGTCGCAGAGCAGACTAAAAAACATGAGTGCATGCTTGTTTAGTTGCGTCATCTTTCGGATCCAACTTGAACCTCATCTGTTGAAAAAAGAATGTGAGTCTTATTAGGAGGAAGCTAGAAAGTATGGGACAGAGCAAGACAATATTACTAATTGCGATGAATAACATTACTTACGGATAAATGGTCAAGGAAGGTGTTAAACTGGGTATTGTCTTTCTCATTCCTGTACTGGATCTACGTTGGGAGGATACGTGCATGACACCTAACGGTAACGGCTGCCTCTGGTACTAACTTGGCTGACTCTGTAGCATCACGTGGTCTTTTTAAACCTGCCTCAAAATGGATCTCCATTTTTCCTCCTTTAGATTTTGTTAATCTGTCAAGCATTATCCCTGATGTCTATTTCCGCTTGCGCCGTGGTGCTAGTTCAACAAGAAATATGGAAAGTGTTAGTGTACATCAAATTGTGAGAGTACATATAAAGGAGCATGAAACTGCAACTTGACTTGGTCAGGTACCATCTTGGTGTTGATGCTCATGAGGTTCATCTGATCTTGCCAAGTCCTGTTGTGTCAGCAGTGCTTCGGAAGTAGTGTTAGGTGTGAAGGCATCTTGGGAACTGGCCAGTTCCGGAGCAAACGAACGAGTAACTCGTTGAGATGCTGGTACAGTTGAAGCAGATGCTGCAGCTGGTGGAGCAAGTGATACTGTGTTTGTAGATTTAGCCGGTGTACTTGGACCTTCTACTGCACTATAAGTACCAGCAGAATCTCGACGACAGATCCTTTTCTGTTTCACCCGACGAGTAACACCACTCCCTACTATATTATTTTCCTTGCTCTTTTTTGACTTTGCCATGTCAAGCCGTACCCACAACACAAAAGAATAAAATCTCTCTTCAGAACTCATTGATGCATGATACAGACAAGCAATACTTTGATGTAAGACAACCGTATGAGGATGGAATATGTAAGAAAAACATGATGACATGACATATTCACAACTACGATGTGCAAACTAAGCAGAAGGATTTTCAAGAAAATAGAAGTAATGCAAGCTAGACACCATACGAAAGATGCAACCAATATTACTCTGCCAAGTTAAAAGTGTCTTGTCATAAGTGGCAATTCGAAAAATTATAAGCAGTACAACATAGAAATCAATGCAAGATGCAACCACTATCAAACTGCCATTTTAAAAGCGTCCAATCATGAGTGTCTGATGCGGGCTACACAACAACAGTACTTTGATGTAAGAACATGGTATGATAGATAGATGTAGTGTATTCTAGACACAAAAAACCATGTCATATGCACATGTATAACGTATAAACTCAGCAGGTGAAATTTAATCAAAATAGAAGAAATACAGGCTAGACAACATATGTAACATGAAACCAATTATCACACTGTCAACTTAGAGCAAGCACCTGTGATGGTGGAGTATGGGAGATGAACTCATCATGTAGACTTGGGACTTCAACTTCATTAGCAGTAGCAGTGGCAAATCTAGAGAGTCTCTGTTTCCATCGGTGCGGAGGACCACCAACATCCCCTAACTTACTCTTTTCCTTCCTATTTTCTGATATTGCCTTATGAAGTTAAAACCACAAGAAGATGAATAAAATAGCTCTGCATAACTGGTTGATGCATGATACAGACGAACACTACTTTGATGTAAGGCAAACGCAGGATAGGAGGATGGAATATATACAAAAAGACATCATTTCATATTCACACATATGATAGGAGGATGGAATATGTATGAAAAAACAGTAAGCGGGAGGCATTTCAACAAAATTAGAAGAAATGAAAGCTAGGCACCATACAAACATGCAACCAATATCACTCTATCAGGTAAAAAGTGTCTCGTCGTAAGTGCCATTTCAATAAATTAAAAACAGTACAAGCTAGAAGACAATGCAAGATGCAACCTACATCACAGTCCCAAGTTAAATGTGTCTTATGGGTAAGTGACCATTGCAGGTATAAGTTGTAAGCTACGCAGATGCAATTCAACATAATCAGAAGCAATAGAAACTAGACATCATACGAAAAATGCAACCACATATAATAGTTCCAAGTAAGAGCAAGCACCTGTGATGGTGGAGTAGGGGAGATGTGCTCATCATGTACACGTATGTTCTAGAAACAGGAACACATGTCATATTCACAAGCACTATGTGTAAAGTAAGCAGATGCAATTCAAGTTAGAAGCAATAAAAGCTAGACATCATACGCAACATGCAACCACATATAATAGTGCCAAGTTAGAGCAAGCATCTGCGATGGTGGAGTATGGGAGATGTGCTCATCATCTACACAGCTACGTTGACTGTCCAGCCTTGTGTTGTCTTGCGAATCTTGTTGGGAGGATGGTGGAGTAGAATCTGTAGAGACCCCCTGTTTGAGTTGCTCCGAAGGACCACCATCATCCACTGCCAGACTAATTTCCTTCAGCTGTAATGATTTTTCATTGTGAAGTCAAACCGATAAGAACAAGGAATAAAATTCGCTCTTCAGAACTCATTCATGCATGATACTGACGAACACTACTCGGATGAAAGGCAAAAACATGATGCAAGGATGGAATATGTATGAAAAACAGGATGGCGTGACATATTCAAACCTATGATGTGGTGACTAAGCAGAAGGCATTTCAACAAATTAGAAGCACTGCAAGCTAGACACCATATGAAAGATGCAACCAATATCACTTTGCCAAGTTCAAAGTGTATGGCGTTTCAACAAATTAGAAGCAGTACATGCTAGAAATCATATACAAGACACAACCAATATCACAGTGGCGACTTAAAGGTGCCTTATCATAAGTGACTGATGTGGGATATGCAAGAACAGTAGTCTGATGTAGAAATAGGAACACATGTCATATTCACAGGCATTATGTGTAAAGTAAGCAGATGCAATTCAACAAAGTTAGAAGCAATACAAGCTAGACATCATACGCAACATGCAACCACATATAATAGTGAGAAGTTAGAGCAAGCACCTGTGATGGTGGAGTAGGGGAGATGTGCTCATCATCTACACAGCTACGTTGACTGTCTGGCCTTGCGTTGTCTTGCGAATCTTGTTGGGAGGATGGTGGAGTAGAATCTGTAGAGAACCTCCATTTCAGTTGCTCGGAAGGACCACCATCATCCAATGCCTTGCCAATTTCCTTCAGCTTTATTGATTTTGCATTGTGAGGTCATACCGACAAGAAAAATGAATATAATTCGCTCTTCAGAACTCATTCATGCATGATACTGACGAACACTACTCTGATGAAAGGCAAAGTCATGATACAAGGGTGGAATATGTACGAAAAAATGGACGGCTTGACATATTCACACCTATGATGTGGTAACTAAGCAGAAGGCACTTCAACAAATTAGAAGCACTGCAAACTAGACACCATATGGAAGGTGCAATCAATATCACTCTGCCAAGTTAAAACTGTCTCGTCATAGGTGGCGTTCATCAAACTAGAAGCAATACATGCTAGAAATCATATTCAAGACGCAAACCAATATCACACTGCCAACTTAAAGGTGTTCCATCATAAGTGACTGATGCAGGATACACAAGAAGAGTGGTTTCATGTAAGAACATGGTGTGATAGACAGATATAGTATGTACCAAAAACAGGAAAGTGTGTCATATTCACATGTATCATGTGTAAGCTAAGCAGATGCAGTTTACACTAATTAGGAGCAATACAAGCTAGACACCATATGCAACATGCAACCAGATATCAGACTGCCAAGTTAGAGCAAGCACCTTGGATGGTGGAGTAGGGGAGCGGAGACTTAGACCTTGTAATGCACTATCAGTACAAGGAGAATCAGTACAGATGCTCCGTTTACGTTGCTGCAGAGGACCACCATCATCGCCTTCCTTACTCTTTTCCTTCCTCTTTCTTGATTTTGCCTTGTCAAGTCAAACCCACAAGAAAAAGGAATAACATTTGCTCTTCAGAACTCATTGATGCCTGATACTGACGAACACTACTTTCATGTAAGGCAACCGCATGATAGGAGGATAGAATATGTATGAAAAACAAGAAGGCGTGACATATTGACATGTATGATGTATAAAGTGTAAACTAAGCACAAGGTTCTTGAACTTGTTAGAATCAATGCAAGCTAGAAACCATATGAAAGATGAAACCAATATCACTCTGCCAAATTAAAAGGGTGCCCTGACAAATGTATTTGACCAAATTAGAAGCAATACATGGCAACAGGCTAGAAATAATATGCAATATGCAACGAATAAAGGTGACTCATCGTAAGTGATTGATGCAGGATACAGAAGAGAGGTAGTTTCACATAAGAACAAGGTTAACACATAGATGTAGTGTGTACCAAAAATAGGAAGGCATGTCATATTCACAGGTATAGTGTGTAAACTAAGCAGATGCAATTTACCCTAATTAGAAGCATTACAAGCTAGACACCGTATGCAACATGCAACCACATATCACACTGCGAAGTAGAGCAAGCACCTGTGATGGTGGTGTAGGGGAAGTGCAGTCTTCAAGTACAGAGCTACGTTCAATATCTTCATTTAGGCTTGATGTTTCTTGAGAATCATGTGGAGAGGATGAAATTGCATTCTTTATAAGAGTAGTGCGTCTCATATTAACCCACGCGCGTGACTGTCTCATCATAAGCGATAGATGGAGGATACACAAGAACAGTAGTTTGATGTAAGAACATGGTGTGGTAGGCAGATGTAGTATGTACCAAAAACAGGAATGTGTGTCATATTCACATGTATAATGTGTAAGCTAAGGAGATGCAATTTAACAAATTAGGAGCAATACAAGCTAGGCACCATATGCAACATACAACCAGATATCACACTGCCATGTTAGAGCAAGCACCTTGGGTTGTGGAGTAGGGGAGATGAGATTTGGAACTAGCACTGCAGTACGACTAGTAGGAGAATCTGCAGAGATCATCTGTTTCGGTTGCTCCAGAGGACCACCATCATTCCGTGCCTTCGTCCTTTCATATTTTTCCTTGTCAAGTAAACACACAAGAAAAAGGAATGAAATTCGCACTTCCAAATTCGTTGATGCATGATATTGACGAACACAACTTTTATGTATGGCAACCACATTGTAGGAGGATGGAATATGTATGAAAAATGCTAAGCAGAAGGCATTTCAACAAATTGGAAGCAATGCAATCTAGACACCATATGAAAGATCCAACCAAAATCACTCTACCAAGTTAGATGTGTCTCATTATAAGTGGCACTTCAACAAATTAGAGGCAATACATGTTTGAAATGATATGCAAGATGCAACCAATATTACACTGTCAACTTGAAGGTGTATCGTCAGAAGTGATTGATGAGGGATACACAAGAAAAGTAGTTTGATGTAAGAAGATGGTTAATAGAAAGACGTAGTGTGTACCAAAAATAGGAAGGCATGTCATATTCACAGGTATAATGTGTTAACTAAGCAGATGTAATTTACCCTAATTAGAAGCATTACAAGGTAGACACCATATGTAACATGCAACCACATATCACACTGCCAAGAAAGAGCAAGCACCTGCGATGGTGGTGTGGGGGAATTGCGGTGATCAACTAGAGAGCTATGTTGACTATCTTCATTTAGCCTTGCTATTTCTTGAGAATCATGTGGGGAGGATGACACTGCACTCTTTAAACGAGTAGGGCGTCTCACAGTAACTCACCCGGGTGACTGTCTCATCATAAGTGATTGACGAGGGATACAAAAGAGCATTAGTTTGATGTATGAACATGGTTAATAGACATATGTACTATGTATCAAAAACAGGAAGGCATGTCATTATCAAAGGTATAATGTGTAAAGTAAGAGGATGCAATTTAACCAAATTGGAAGCAATACAAGCTAGACACCATATGCAAATGCAACCACATTTGACAGCACGAAGTTAAAGAAAGCACCTTGGATGGTTGTGTGTGGCAATTGAGATCATCAACTGCAGAGCTAAGTTTACTGTCTCCAACTGCTGACACTGCACCCATTAGAGCGCTGAAACGCTTAGTGCTTATCTTCGAATTACACTGGAGCGACTTCTGTCTTTTCTTTTCTGCATTCATCAACACCGTGTCAGAGTCTGAAATACCCATGCATAAAAAAACAATAGTGTGAGTATGCGTGAAGTGTGTGCACAATTAGTAAAGTGTAAAGGTAGCAGATAGCAGGTCGGTGAGAAATAAATGACGGGAGACATATGATAGCTCTACAACATGCATGGCACACTAAATTACTATAGGATTCTATGAAAATAATAGTCGACTAAAAACAAATAGGCCAGTCCATTTTTTCTGCATCGTCCGATGTACAAAGAATGGGCAGATCGCCTTCATCTACCTCCAGCCAGTCAGTGTTGATGATCTTCCTCGAAATGCCAGCAACCATCAGCCCAGTATTCCTCCCCTGCATGCGCCCCCTCGACCTCACCGCACCACCGTGCTTGGAACCGCCCCCCGGGCATCGATTCAAGCCCCGCCGACCTGCAGATCGGGCACAAGCAGCTCCTGCACCCCACACCCCTATGATAGACACCGATGCGTCGCTTCCCCGGGGAACAGGCGGACTAGGCGCTCCGCATGCCTAAGCGAGTGCTGCTTCTTTTAATTGCGGTTCGACTGACCCTGAATTGAAATCTAGGTGGGCTACTGACCTCTAGCAAGGGTGAAATAGTAAAGGGAGGAAACCTTGTGCATTTAGTATCACGAAGAAGATGTAGTAAGAAGCGCTCAACTAGTTTCTTTCGTGGGATGAATACGGTGTGAGCAGAGACGTAAGATTTGCACGAATAAGGGAAGAGGAGTACCTCTTTCTGCTGGTAGCGTTGTGTCCTCCTTCTGTTTTTCCAACGATCTTCTTGTGGTTCGCTGGAAACGAGAAGTTGTGGAGGACGGTGGAGCCTTGGACGAACCCATGGCCAAGTTGTTGAGTGTGGTGTGGCGGCCGTCTGTCAGCGGCGGGGAACCAGATCTGAGGCGGCGAATGATGGCGTAGTGGGAACAGCTCCGGTGTGGTGGACGTTTGCGACAGTGGAGCGGCAGCAGTGAGGCGCAGGACGGCATGGTCGGAGTGGTTCTGGTATGGTGCACGTCGGCGTCGGCATCGAGGAAGCTCTGCCTCGGCTTCAGCTGCTAAGTCCTTGAGGGTGTTGTAGTTGCAGTTGCGTTGGACGACAACGTTGGGGTACCGGCCCCGGCGTGATGGAGGAGGGCGGCGGTGGATTGGCCGCTATGGGGTGGAGGATGGAGGAGGCTGGGGTTTCGCGGCTGGTGGAGAGGGTGTTTTGGCACCCACGGAGTATGAATGGGGAAACGGAGGGAGGTGGGGAACTAAGGGGGAACAATGTTTCGGTTTGAGACGCGCTTGTTTGAAATTTGGGGAAAGTTACAAACTTTGCCCTCATCTAAAATTTTGGACATATTGCGGGTTGGGGGTAGGACAGTAATCTCAAGTGTCCCAAATGTGGGCGAGATAGATTTCTGCCGAGCGCATGGGTGTTTAGGCTGGTCATAATGGAAGTATCATAGGTAGTATCATGCGTGCCAACTAGGAAAATTTGGTGAGGTGGCATAGAATTAAATGAAGAAAGAGAGGGTTGAGTATCATATCATGACACCGTATCATATTAAATGTTTTGCCACTATGTGTCATGCATGCTAATAAATGAAGTCATTCATGATATTAACATATGATACTATGCACTACGGATGTGGCATTATACACTAGTATTATATGCATGATACTAGTATATGATACTTGCCATTACGACCAACCTTAGGCGCCCACGGCGTATGAATGCTTCTCGGAGGCGGTTGAGACTGGCGTCTTGGTGAAGTTACAAACCTACCCCGGTTTAGACCTTTGGACATCGGGCCGATAGGCTACACGGGCCAGAGTTAGGACAGTAATTTCCTACCACCAAACATTAGTCTCGCGCGGTTTCGGGTGACCACAGGCCTATTTGGCGCTTCGTTCAATATTTGGGAGCAGAAGCATTAACGTTTTCGGTTCTCTTGAATTGAACTTTCAGGATTTGTCAAACTTCACAAATCTTTACTCTTGAAAATCCTAAAGCTACGATTATTTTGGAATGGAGGGGGTACATTTGAATATACATTCTACGTGAGTATACATTAAAAAATATGCAACTTACCTCAGTTCATGCATGGTTCCAGATATAATCTCCTTGGTTGCAAAAAAAAGTTAGATATGCGTATGAATATATATATCATGTTCAAACTCACAGCAAAGATTGATGCCCCATTTTACATCTGATTTACAAATGCCATTATCTCGGGTTAAAGTATATGAATGCACTTCCTATGAATTCGAATCTTCGAAACTCCCTTTATGTTGAATTCGACATGTATTATATTTCGTAGCTAGCAATTTGGAATGTATCCATGCAAGTGACAAATGTATAAAGTGCTTCACACTATAAACATGGAGTGCACTAATTAATGTTTATATATGAATTGCAAAAGCATCCATTGCCTGTATTTCAAACCACTCTCACTCTATGGATTGATAATATGACATAAACACATGCACATGCTAGAATTCAATAGAGTATGGGTGTCTGATAGACCGATTTTCATCCATATGCAATTTGCAAAATTCATGATCTCATCCAAAAATAATAATGCCATTTATATTTTAATTTAATGCGTAGAACCGGCTTTTACACGTAGATGCACTATGCCTCGGCCCGTTCTCACAAACGCGTTATATATCTCTCTATCTAACGCATAAGTTCAAACACTTTATATGCATCGGCATTTCTCTTTCACACATGCTCACAATCTCTCTCAGGGTGTCGGGGTGTCTCACACACATGCTCTCTCTGTTTCACTCTCTCTTTCTGACTACTATGTACCACTCGTTTCACTAATCTCAGTTGGAAAACACTATTTCTCTCACATGCATATACACACACACACACAGTCTCTACTAGCCCTCTATACGCACATATATGTGCCTATGTGTCTACCGCACGCACATTATCTTTAGGCCTCTCACACACATTGCGCCCCCCACACCTCTCTCTTAGTAGTTGGCAGATATGATTTCATCATATCATTCGGTAGGATATCCCTGACTGTTAGGCTGGATGGTAATACGAGGCAAAGTTTTACTCTAGTTCGGACCCTTGCAGTTGAAGAAAGAGCCTACTCCTGGTACTGTATATTAGTGATAGGGGTGTGTACAAAGTACACGTGAATACCAGGCATTGTGCGTGTGTATATACTATCAACGAACTAGGCCCCAAGCTTCTATAACATACTGGGGCCTAGGGTTACAAATCATATATAGTAGGCTTATCACCAGTGGGGATAGAGTCCTCTGCGACTCTGGTAGCTTCGTGTCGTACGCCAAGTCCTCCACATGGGTCTTCGTATAACGCGTCTCGATCCAACCTATATGTGGCTCAAGATGGAACCGGCCCATGTGTCTTCATGTTGACCCACCACAACTAGAAATGATGTGCCCACCACACCACACACGCAATCGGCCACTAAGAAAATAAGCATATACAGTAGTACAACGGTATCTAGCTCACGATACGTCTCCATATTTTGTTGATGACACTAACGGACTTTGCATTTGATGCGTGCTCCGTATTTTGTTGACGACACTTACGGTCATTGTATTTGAAGCGAAAGCACGATATGGTCACTGGACTTCAGAATAAGTTGATCACGGTCACCACATATATTTTGTCGTGCTAACCAACATGTGGTTGGATGGTTAGGAGGACAGTGGTTTCTCGAGCCCACCAAGGTTAAAGTCCCGGTGCTCGCATTTATCTTGTATTAATTTCAGTATTTTCCGGCGATGTGCGTTTAGTGGGAGGAGACGTTCCACTCAACTACGAGGCACCTACGGTGACTTCGTAAAATCTCAAGATCATATATGCTGGCCCACTCTCTCGAAGGTGCTCATAGGGGTAGGGTCCGCGTGTGTGCGCTTATAGCGGTGAGTGCTTGCGTGTATATATGAGCCCTTGCGTCTGTACTGGGTTAAACAAATACATTTCATGATTATACGGTCACTGGCTCACCCGTACAACTCCGTATTTTGTTGATGACACAATCAATTGACCAGTCAAATGTTCCACGCGGCGCAACTAGTGTTGCACCATCGGGGTGCATAAACGTGGGGCCCAGCTGTCAGCCCGTATATGAAAGAAAGAAATGGTAGTTTGAGTCTGTACTATGTTAATAAAATAGGAGTACATTTTAGGGTGACCATACGGTCACTGGCTCACCATACATCTCCGTAATTTGTTGATAACACGATCAATTGACCAGTCAAACGGTTCACATTCAGCAGCGCACATTACCATAGGGCCCACCCGTCAGCGCGTATATGAAGGACAGAAATGGTAATAAATTAGTAGTCGGTGGGTATTCGAAGTCGTGAGACCTCTGGTTGGCAGTCTCCGGTGGTTGGGGGCGTCGATTGGGCGGTGGGGTGGGGATCGCTGGAGAAAAAGCTCGGCGTGGGGGAGGGGGGGGCTAGAGGGATGGCCGGTGCAGCGGTGGACTGGCGGTGGGGACTGGTTTCAGGGAGGGCGGGGCGGTGTGGCGGAGCGGGCCGGCCGTGGGCGGCGGGGCCCGGCAGTTCAGCCGGTGGTGGCTGGCGGCTCAAGGGGGTGGAGTTTGATGATAAACTGGAGGCCCTTGATTTCATATCCAACGGCTAGAAAATCTGATGACCAGAGATGAAAAAGTCAGTCGACTGACGTGTAGCCTCACCCCGCACGTACACATGCACGCATGCAAGACACGCATGCATGCAGGCGTGAAACACTGACATGTACACATAACGTACACATGCACGCATGAAGGCGTGCAACACTGACACGTACACATACACTCACAAACACACGCGCGTACGCACCCATGCATGCAACACTGAAACATACCCTTGCACGCATGCAACACTCTCATGCCTGCATGCACACAGCACACGACGCAAGACACACGCTCAACCTATACGAGCACGCACCCTTTGTTAAGGACATGGATTGTTACGGGTATTAATCAATCTTACCTGTGATAAGCAGGACATTGATGTTTGCAGCGGTCTTTATGAATCACAATGTATCAAACAGGATATCTACATAGTAGGCTTATCTACATGAAAAAGATGACGTCACACTCAATGAACAATCATCAGTTTATGAAATGCCCACTGTCGGTGTCAAAACCGGCGGATCTCGGGTAGGGGGTCCCGATCTGTGCATGTAAGGCTAATGGTAACAGGGGGTAAGGGACACAATGTTTACCCAGGTTCGGGCCCTCTCGATGGAGGTAAAACCCTACTTCCTGGTTGATTGATATTGATGATATGCGTGTTACAAGAGTTGATCTACCACGAGATCGTAGAGGCTAAACCCTAGAAGCTAGCCTATGATGATTATGAATCTTGTGATCGTCCTCATATGGACTAAATTCTTCGGTTTATATAGACACCGGAGAGGGCTAGGGTTTACATGGAGTTGGTTACAAGGAAGAAAATATAATATCCGAATCGCCAAACTTGTCTTCCACGCAAAGGAGAGTCCCATCCGGACACGGGATGAAGTCTTGAGTCTTGTATCTTCATGGTCCAACAGTCCGGCCAAAGTATATAGTCCGGGTGTCCGGATACCCCCTAATTCAGGACTCCCTCAGTAGCCCCTGAACCAGGCTTCAATGACGATGAGTCCGGCGCGCAGTTTGTCTTCGGCATTGCAAGGCGGGTTCCATCTCCGAATACTCCAAAGTAGGTCGATGATTGTATCTGGCTTCGTGAAATAGTTTCCGCATACCTTCATAGAGAGCATAGCACTTCATAAATCTGATCTGCTGGCAATTTTTGTACGGTGTGCTCTTACGCCATGGTCTGATCCAATACGAACCGGTTTTTCTTGGCCTGCCTCGATACGTGTTGCGAGGCAGTTTTATTGGCACATCCTGTCCAAGCAGAGATCGTGCTCCTCTTATCGCGGGATTTCTCATCAATATGGGAGCGTGCAGGCCCATGACGCCTATTGGTAGGACTTCGCGTTTTTAGGCAAGTCTCAAGCGGTCACGCTGAGGACGCTTGATATTCTCCCCCTTTATAAAGGGGCCGAGGCCTATCCCTGTTTTCCACCACCTTTGCGCCTTTTCGCATCTCGAGTTCTAACACTCGAAACCCAAACCCAAGCACCCCAGATCCTCCATCATGTCCGGATCCAACCAAGGCCAGTGGGTGGCCTCCTCGGTCACAGACGAGGACATTGCGAAGCTTAGGGAGGTCGGATATCTGACCGCCGACATCAAGCACAGGCTTCCTTCTCCAGGGCAGGTCATCCCTACTCCCGAGTCCAACGAGAGCGTCGTATTTGTTTCTCACTTCCTCCGCAGCTTGGGCTTCACCCTTGATCCCTTTTTGAGAGGGGTCATGTTCTATTATGGATTAGATTTTCACGATCTAGCTCCGGACGCTATCCTCCATATTTCGTCGTTCATCGTCGTGTGCGAAGCTTTTCTTCATGTCGCTCCACACTTCGGCTTATGGCTCAAGACCTTTAATGTGAAGCCGAAGATGATTGAGGGGCGACACGCGGAGTGCGGAGGTGCAATAATAAGCAGGAACGCTGACGCTCCATGGCCAGAGGGCTCCTTCCCAGAGGTGTCCGATTTATGGCAGCAAAGGTGGTTTTACGTCACGGCTCCCAGAGGCACAAAGTGGGTGGCTGCCCCCGACTTCCATTCAGGTCCTCCTCCTCAACTAGCGTCATGGACCAATATAGGACGGGATTGGGGGCCTACTAATGATGTACAAATACTACAGAGCTGTATCAGGGAGCTTCTTGAGAGGGACATTAGCCTGGCCAGCATAATTCAGGTAATGCTAATCTGACGGATGTTGCCATGCAAACGCCGGCCTCTCCGGATGTGGGAGTTCAATCCAGAAGGTCCGCGGACTATTCTGCACTTCTTCGGCCTGACGCTCGAAGGGATGTGTAAGTTATTCTTCGGACCACAAGCAAAGTGTCCGGACACCATCGAGGATGCGGGCCTGAGCTGCAATCGCCCAGATACCCAAGTAAGTAACCCAGAAACCGAACACTTCATTTATATTTATCATAATATTATTCTGAAAATCCTCCGCGGCCAGGAATGGCGCAGCAAGGCGGAGAGAATCAGGTGTTGGGCGCCACTTCCCGAAGGCTCGCCTAGTCCTGCCATAGCCAAGATGCTTGATCGTGTGTTAAGCAAAATGCCTTCGGGGGAAGGCGAAGGGAAGAACAGAGAAGCGGAACTTCACACATTGCGCATCCAAACCAAGGGAATTGCTACCTCCCCAAAGGAGAATAGCCGGGGAGGGGAATCTAAGGCCTCCTCCCCTCGCGGGAAGAAAAGGGCCGCCTCCGAAGACTTGGAGACGGAGGTGCCCAAACAAGGGAAGAAAGCTTCACCAGGGGGCCCTGCCCCGAAGGGCGTCCTCACCGCGCCATGCCCGCCAACAGGCCAGCCCTCAACCGAGCTGTAAGTTAATCGTAAATATGAAGGTACTACCTCCTTCTCCGAGAACAATAACCAAGATCTATTTTTGAAGTCCGGCTAGCAGCTCTTCTCGACAGAGTTCGTCTTCAGGGGATCTCCTTCCGGAGATGATGGAGAGTGAGACCCCACCAACCTCTCCGCCTCATGAGACGGGCGACCCCGAGGTGTTGTCACGTAGGAGTCCAGATCTGCCGAAGCCAGAAGTTAGTACTTCGGCCGCCCTAAGCCCGGAGCGTTCGGCTCACACGGGGGGTGATAAGAAGGGTCCGGCACAATTCGGCGTCCGACCAGACACACTGACGGGCCTTCTGGAGCGAGCTGATCTTTCGGAGGAGCACCATTCATTAATGAGCACGGTGCTCAAGAAGGTTTCATCCACCACAAACGGGTTGAATGAAGCTTTTACAAGCCTGCTCAGAGGCTTAGAGGTATGTAATGAAAAATACATATTTGTTAGCTGTGACGCGCGCGCTAGGTGTGCTCCATATGATAGTAGCCCCTGAGACTGTGGTTGTCCGCCCTAGGCGGCAAACGGAGGATCATATTGTGTAAATAATGATCGCACTGTACTTATGCGCAGGTATCGAAGGATCCGGCAGCCGACCGGTCCGTTGAAGTTGCCGAACTAAGGAGGCAGATTGGAGCTATTGATGCCGATATCACACTGGTGAACGAGCGGCTGGATGAGTCACAGGGTATGTGCTCTGCTTTCCTTATTATTTTTTTGTACGAAAAACTAAGAGGAGCATAATGCTAATGTTATATGTTTGGACTGCAGATGGAGCTGCTGCCGTGGAGGCCCTGAGGGTGGAACTTGCCCTGGCCAAGGAACAGGCCCGGGCCAGTGATGCGGCTTCCCTAAAGGCGGCTGAAGAAATGAGAGCCGAACAGGCTGCTCGTCGCCGAAGCGAAGACAAAGTAGCCGAGATAGCTGCAGAGCTGAAAGATGCTGCCGATCGGTATGAGCTTCTCAAAAAAGAAAATAAGGCTATTTCGGCTGACCTGAGGAAGGCACTTGATGCGGCCAAGGAGACGCGGTCTGAAATTAGGGACGCTCGAGAGGAGCTTTGACAGGCCGGAGAGATCGCGGCTGGAAACCCCTACGTGTTGCAGCTGAAGTTTTTAGATCCAAAGTACGCTTCTCTGGATCGACACTGGAGTCCGGCAGACGCGTATGCGGATTTGGCGAAGAGTATGGCCGATGCGGCCAAGTTTTTCGAGGATCAAAAAGATAATGAAGCGAAAAGGCTGTTCTGGTCGCAATTCAGCACTCTGACGCGTACATTGCCTTTGAGTGAGAGAATGGCTGCTGTGGCCGAGCTCCACAGGCTGTCCGGACTTGCAATGCAGTCTGTGATAGATCATCTATGGCCAAAGGGGCCCAAGCCGGACAGTTATTTTGGTTTAGTGCAACAATTCCTTGGTGCCATATCGTGGATTGACGCCATGAAGAGGTCGGCGTGCATAGAGGGTGCACAGATGGCCTTTGCCCGTGTTAAAGCATATTGGACAGATATGGAGGCCACCATCATCGCGACCCAGAATCCGGCGGGAGGCCAAGATCCGTCTGAGCACTACTTGGATCAGGTAGTAGAAGGTGCTCGCTTAATAAAGGCTCAATGCTCGAAGAATGTCATGTTTGAGTGACAAATCTTATCATTGTAAAAACAATGTTATTTTAATTATGGAGTAGATATTTATACTTTTTGCCCGAAAGTATTATTGTGCCTCCCGTGCGGCCGTTTTTATGTATTTGTGTAATCTGAAAGTTAGCAGTCGTTGGCTTCAGCCCCCACACACGATGCGGGGGTGTTCGTGAAAAGTATGCGTAATCACACTTGATCCAATGTCTTGGTCCATTAAGGAGGTGATCACACGTCGAACTAGGCAACCAGACTATATAGCTGTAACACTTTCACTTAGCCATAGGAGTTTGACGGTGGGGCTACTATGTAGCCCCTAGTACCCTTGCATGCATCCGAACACGGGCACGTGTGTACATGACCAGGAAACGGTCCTTCATTAATGCAGAGGAATTCTAAAGATACCGATAGGTCTTCGAGTGGTTGAACAGTCTCTCGCTATATCATGACAGTCAGTTTTCGGCTTTCTCTACTGAGGTGCTCATCCGGAATAACCAGGGCACAATCGCAGTAGTTCTCCTTTGGCCGCCTTAGCCGATAAAGACGGAACATAAGGCGGCGAACCCAGGAGCCAGCCAAACCCAACATTTGACCAAAGACATGATTCAGATCTGATGCATATAAGGCCAAACTCATGACGCCGAACACTCCTGAAGGTATTCGGACTTTTACTGGGCTGAGGAACGCCCTTTATGATGAACCCTATATTCCCAGGTACGTGCATTAGTCTTTCATGGCGAAATGCCAATAACGGTAGTATCCTCTGTGGGTGTAGTACCCATGGGATGTGTAAGCCACAAGAGACAATAAAGAAGGTTTACACAGGGGCTTAATCTAAAGAGAATCCTTTTAGCGGGGCCCTGCTGCATATCTGCGCCTTTGTCCCCGTTGTGCCGTGGCCTGGGAGGGTGTCGCACGAATGGTGTCTGTAAAAAGAAAAACTCATGGAGAAGAGTATGGCATGAGCGTGCAAAAAGTTAGCTATCACTAATGGATAATAAAAGTGTTAGACATTGGCCTGTTAATAAGGTTAGGCCGAGAATTTGGCTTTATTAATTATCTATAGCCCCTGGTGTCCTCTATGGGATTACATGTGTGGTGCCTAGATCAGGTTGATCTGGGCTGCCGGACTCGTCTAATCGTGTCCGTGGTCTTATCGACCAATCATGCTTTCTGGTATTAGAGGCCGCTTAGAGTTCGGCTGCTAGAGCCGTCGCGTATTCCTCCGTGCGTAAGGAACACTCTGTACTTCCGTTAACAGTGATGACACCGCGTGGACCGGGCATCTTGAGTTTAAGGTAGGTGTACTGCGGTACTGTGTTGAAGCGGGCAAAGGCCGTTCTCCCAAGCAATGCGTGATAACCACTTTGGAGGGGGGCGATGGCGAAGAGTAGTTTTTCGCTTCTGAAGCTGCCTGGGGAGCCGAATATCACCTCTAGTACGAGGGAGCCCCTGCAGTACGCTTCGACGCCTGGTATCACCCCTTCAAAGGTGGTGTTACTGTTGTTGATTCTGGATGGGTCTATCCCCATCCTGCGGACAGTGTCCTGGCATATTAAATTAAGACTACTACCACCATCCGACGTGAGTAAGATGGCATCCGTCGATTATTCGGTCGAGCACCAAGGCAGCTGATCCTTCGTGCCGCATACTAGTCGAGTAATCCCTGTGATCAAAGGTGATCGGGCAGGCCGACTAGTGGTTAAGTTTGGGTGCGTAGGGCTCTATAGCACATGCATCTCTGAGCGCGCGTTCGTGCCTTTTCATGGATAAGTGAGTTGCATGGATCATGTTTACTGTTTTTACCTGTGGTGGGAATTTTTTCTGTCCCCCAGTGTTCGGCTGGCGAGGCTCATCCTCGTCTTCACTTGGTGTTTCCCTTCCCTTGTGTTTGGCATTTAATTTGCCGGCCTGCTTGAAGACCCAACATTCTCTGTCAGTGTGGTTCGCATGTTTTTTGGGGTTGCCATGAATTTGGCACAGTTTGTCCTAGACTTTGTTTAGGCTGGACGGTCCTTCGTTGCTGCCTTTAAGTGCCTTCTTTTGTTGACCGGGTCGAGAGCCCCTGAATCCGGCTTTGACCATTGTGTTGTCCGGACTTACTTCCTTGTTTCAACGTCTGTTTTTATCGCGCCGTGGCTTCCCGTTTCCATCCCTAATTTTGGATGTACTTGGGTCGCAGGTGCCTCTACGGTCCAACCAGTTGTCTTCACCCGCGCAAAAGCGGGTCATAAGGCTTGTTAGGGCTGCCATTGTCCTCGGCTTTTCTTGGTCGAGGTGTCTGGCGAGCCATTCGTCCCAGATACTGTGCTTGAAGGCCGCTAGGGCTTCAGCGTCCGGACAGTCGACAATTTGATTCTTCTTAGTGAGGAATCTGTTCCAAAGTTTGCGGGCGGACTCTCCGGGCTGTTGAATTATGTGGCTTAAATTGTCCGCGTCCAGGTGTTGGACATAGGTCCCTTGGAAATTTGCCCTAAAAGCGTCCTCAAGTTCCTCCCAACTTCTGATTGAATTTCCGGGGAGGCTTTTCAACCAGTGCCGAGCTGGTCCTTTCAAATTGAGCGGAAGATACTTGATGGCGTGGAGGCCGTCCCCACGAGCCATGTGGATATGCAGGATAAAATCCTCGATCCAGACCCCGGGGTCTGTCGTTCCGTTGTATGCCTCTATGTTCACAGGTTTAAAACCTTGTGGAAATTCGTGGTCCAGTACCTCGTCGGTGAAGCACAGAGGGTGAGCAGCCCCCTATTTCTGGACGTGTTATGGCATGTCGTCGACTGTTGATGTGTCCGGTATTGATTCCGAACTGGTACCCAATCAGTCTGATCGTTTTGGTGACCACAGTCATGTGCTGGGGCGTGTCCTCTAGATCCGTAGATGGATCTGGTCGTGCCAGCCTTTTTATCCAGGAGCTCATGTAAATTGTGTGCATCGTTGGTGGCTGCTCCATTGTGGTTTCGAAGTGGTTTGTTCGGCCGATTGGCCGTATTGTTCTTCGATGGAACGGCCTCGTCGTCAAATTCTTGTAGTAGCTTGTGCTTTGGTTAGCTCTTTGTTTTGCGATCGTCGCCGTACTTTTCTTCAATGTCTAGTACTTTATTCCATCTGCGATTGAGCGTTTCCTGTGCGGCTTTAAGTTTTTGCTTCTGCTTCTTCAGACTTCTCGCAGTGGCCATAAGCTTTCTATGGAGGTTATGTCGTTCCAAGCGTGTCTCCGGGATGATGAATGCATCGTCATCCGGACTGTGTTCTTGTCCCGGGGCGTTTTGATGAGTTCGTCCCTCGGGATCGGTGTGATCGGGCGTCTGCTCCGAGCTGTGTTCGGGGTGACCTGGTTCAGCCTGCTCCATCGCTGGCTCCATATGGTCGTTGTTGCCTTCGGAGTTGACTGTGGTGTCGATCTTTCTAGCGCTGTTATCGCTATTTTTGCTGTTGCTGGACTTGGAGCGGTGCATGCGGCGTCGTTTTGGCTTTTGTCCGGGGGTTTTATCCTCCGGTTTGTCGCCGTCGTCCTCCTTAGGCGTATCCACCATGTATATATCATATGATGAGGTGGCAGTCCAGCGCTCCGTGAGTGGTGGTTCTCAATCGTCCTCTGCGCCGTCGTCCATACCGTCGGTGTCATCAGAGTCAAATTCGAGCATGTCTGTTACATCGTCAACAGTGGCTATGAAGTGGGTGGTGGGCGGGCAACGAATTCCTTCGTTGCCTGCTTCCCGCTCGAGCCGTACATAGTTCGGCCAAGAGCCTCCTGCCAATGAGAGAGACTTTAACGAGTTTAGCACGTTGCCAAAGGGCGAGTGCTGGAAGATATTCGCAGCAGTGAACTGCATTACCGGAGCCCACCCGGATTCGGCAGCTCGGGAGTGCGCGGACTGGAACCTACAACTGGATACGAGTCCGGGGGTCCGGTGTCATGGGCTTCCTTGGGGGTGAAGTCTCTGTTCGGCTCTACCGCTGATGGGCGTGCGGCCTCCGGGGCGGGGTCCATCCACCCGTCCTCGGGAGATGCAATATGCCCTGGATTTAGGTTCGGGGCTTCTGCACGGACGATATCCCGAGCATTACCCGACAGCAGGTCTAAGCCGTGCTCATCGTGACTGTCCGGCGCTCCTGGCATAGGTGCGAATCCATTGAAGATCAAGTCTCTGTGGATATCGGCTGTGTAGTTTAGGTTTCTGAACCTGACCTGATGGCCAGGGGCGTAGCTGTCGATCTGCTCCAGATGGCCAAGTGAAGTGGCCCGCAGTGTGAAACCGCCGAACACAAAGATCTGTCCGGGGGAGAAAGTCTCACCCTGGACCGCGTTGTTGTTGATGATCGAAGGAGCCATCGAGCCTTGCAGCGATGACACAGAGGAACTCTCTATGAAAGCACCAATGTCGGTGTCAAAACTGGCGGATCTCGGGTAGGGGGTCCCGATCTGTGCATCTAAGACTAATAGTAACAGGAGGTAAGGGACACAATGTTTACCCAGGTTCGGGCCCTCTCGATGGAGGTAAAACCCTACTTCCTGCTTGATTGATATTGATGATATGAGTGTTACAAGAGTTGATCTACCACGAGATCGTAGAGGCTAAACCCTAGAAGCTAGCCTATGATGATTATGAATGTTGTGATCATCCTCATACGGACTAAACTCTCTAGTTTATATAGACACGGAGAGGGCTAGGGTTTACATGGAGTCGGTTACAAGGAAGGAAATATAATATCCGAATCGCCAAGCTTGTCTTCCACGTAAAGGAGAGCCCCATCCGGACACGGGACGAAGTCTTGAGTCTTGTATCTTCATGGTCCAACAGTCCGACCAAAGTATATAGTCCGGCTGTCCGGATACCCCCTAATCCAGGACTCCCTCAGCCGCTTCTGACCGCCCTGGCCCACCAAAGGTTCCTCTGCTGTGCGCTGCCTGCGTTGGGTCACTGACATGCAGGCCATGTACCCGAAGAGCCCACACGTCAGTGGAAGAACGCCGTTGTGTCCTAGGTCAGAGTCGAGGGCGCCACTCGCTGCACGCCCGGCTGAACACGCCTCCTTGCCGCATTCAAACGCCTCCATGAAACCCGCCCGTGTGGAAGTCGAGAAACCCACTCTGGACACACGTCCGTTCATGACCGGGTCGGCATTAAATGCAACGCCGGCCGAGCTCCTCCCGTCTGCCGTCCATTTAATCTCCTATTTAAACAAGGCCAAACGCCAGCCAAGAATCGCACACCTCCGCCGCTCCCCTATCTCCTCCTTCACCATTTTGTCCACTCTTACAAGGGCTTACGAAGAATAGTTATTGCACATCCAAGCCGGCTGGGTAGCCCGCCGGATACGAGATATGCAGCTCGCTGATCCACCTCCCTCCCCTTGCCCGACGGAGCTAGTTGCCGCCCCAAGCCGGCGCGCGGTTCAGCAAGTTGCAGCTCCAGGCCAGATCGACGAGGAGCAGCACACGGGGGTCGTTGCTGCCGTCCACACCGCCGCCTCGTACCGCGTCTCCCATTTTTGTGGACGGTACTCCCATGCCGGCGGCCGCGCCATGCAAGCAGTGACAGAAGCCGGGTGCACGGAGAGTGACGAGTCGATGGCCAGCGCCTCCGCGTCCGCCGCCATCATCCAGGAGAAGTAGAACACAGGAGGCCATCGCCACTTGGGTCCCATGAAGGCCACCGCGGAGGCGACGCCGGCGTACACAGCAGGTGTCTTGCCGGATCCTTTTGTTGCGAGGACCTTCGTCGACCCTGCATGGGCTCCATGGAAGAGGGGAATGTTAGGATGAACTCGAGCCGGTGCCGGCCATGGCGAAGTAGTGGCCGGTGATGAACTCGAATCGGTGCCGGCCACCATCATCTTCGGCATCAGCCAATGATATCAGTTGGGCAGTGGGGAAGCGAGACGTCCTTTGTGCTGAAGCATATACCTCCGAGGCTCTCGGCAGTCCGGTGATCGTGCTGCCGGACATGAGGAACACAAATCGATCGGCGGGCGACCATTTAGGCCAAGTATTATATACCTTTGCTGTCCAGAACTAGCACCACGTAGTTCATTTGAATGTAATGAAATCCATCATGTTTGTATGAAAATCCGGTATTTTATATGAATTCCGTCGTTGTTTATATGAAATATCAGATTGTCTACGTGTTTGCGTGAATTTCGTCCGGTTGGTTGAGTTGTTGTCATAATGTGTGTGGCTACGGTTGGATGGCGTAATTTGCAGGTCGCCGGTCGGTCTGCGGGCGGCTCGGGCGGCGTTGTGGGACAAAAAAACACAGCTCGTGCAAGCTCGTCTCCAACGTGCGCGCTGGAGGATGCATGAGCACCCGAGCCATTCCTTGTTCATCGGTGGCAAAGGCACTGGTGGACAAAAGGTCGCCAATATTTTGGCTACCCCGGGCAAGATCCAAACAGCCCCTCCCAACAGATTCAAATCCCTCGTTCGTCGTGGAATTTTGCCATGTGTTGTTTTCATGGACTAGCAAGATGCCCGTGCATTTCACGGAACATCAAGATGCATTTTTTACAAACTCCCGCATGCATGCAAGGGATAATTAATGTCCTCCTTTGCTAGTACCACGAGGCAAACACCATTAATATTGCATTGATTAGTGTTAGTGGCCTTGTATATCTGCAAATTGTAATTTTGATAGTGGCCCCTTGTATATAAAAATGGAGGGAGAAAGGTGAGAGATAAGGTGAGGAGGAGTGGGGCGTGGTGGTGACTGGTGGTCGGACTGGGCGGAGGCATGGGGATGGACGGCGCATTATGTCTAGGTTTGTATCTCTCTCTCACACACACACCCACGTAGGTGGGGGACGTGCACGACGAGAAAAGGTGCATGCATGGTGCACATACTCCCGTCTCTTTCCCAACCACACCTGCGCGGGTACACGGTGGAGCTCATTTCTGTACGAAAAGGCAGCCCACGTGGTAATTTGACACGTGTACTGGTTGTCCACTTGGTGGAGGGAGGGTCGTCTACCACAGCTGAACAAACAAATTGCGATTTGACGTGTTATGTTAAAAAATAGGCAAACCATGTGGGGCCTACCTTAGAGGCAAGGCTCTATACACTGGAGTAGTTTTGATGTGTCCTGTCAACTCGTAGAACAAGGAGAAGCTTGCTTAGTACGTCGTCTCCCCTGCCCATGGGCACGGTGGCTTGCAGGATGAGGTGAAGCTTGCTTACGAGTAGTAGTACTACTACTACTGTATGCCTTACGCTCGCTCCCTCGCCCAAGCGCATGGTGGCTCGCAGGACGAGGAGAAAATTTTACTACTCCCTCCATTTACTCCTCATCCCTGCTATGTACCTTGGTTAGAGAGATTATCATATTGTTTGGAATATATATGTCCTTTAGTACTCCCTCCATTTACTTATAAAAGGCCACTATAAAAAAAATACATTTTGCATCTATACAAGGCCACAAATAGTAATCAAGACAAAAGTTACTACTCCCTCCTTTCCAGTTTATGGCTCAATTTCTAAATCTCTCCAACCAAGGTAGACGGTGAGTGGTCGAATTAATTTCATAGTTTGCACAAGTAATTAGTACACTCGTTTTTCTCAAGAAGTTATGTTTACCGAGGCATTAATTAGAACAAATGCATTCCATGAACTTCTACATGCATTGGTGAGTTTCCTCTTGACACTGCTTGCATCGGGTGATCTAACGCACCTCGAAATCCAACATGTAATGGTACTACTACTAGTAGTAGAATTGAGACTTATCAAACGGAACAACGAATGTTTTTTAGATGAGCCCTATAAACCCTACTAGTGGGTACGTACTCCGTAAAAATAGATTTTTCCCAAACTAAGTCGCTCCCTTTCATGAATTCTGTAGTATACTCCTCCGTCGACGCTCCCTTTCATGAATTCTGTACTTCCTGTTGCCGACATGTGGGACATACAGCAACCGGATCAACGTGTCAAGCACCAAATAACAGTGCAGAACGGCAGGGGGATGCACCCCACTCGTACCGGCCCAGTAGTAGTAATGAGCAATGAGACGTCAAATCACAATGTCGCACCTTCCCAGACGGACGAAGCAACCATTATTTCACACTTCGGTTCACCATCATCTCAAACCACGTAGTATTGCTTCTGCCTCAAGAGGGACACGCGCATCACCTTGGTACATCATGACATGTGGGACCGCATGACAGGCCATGCTCCCCCGTTGATCGCTCGGTAAAATCACCTCATTTTTACCATACTTCCTCCGTATCGGTTTACATGGCATGCACATCGTTCTGGGTTGAGAATTTAACTGGCTATATATGTGATGAACAGTACCCTAGCCTTTTAAAAAATGTATACTTTTGTGCAGTAGTAGTATCGATGGATTGCGCCATGGAGCAAAAATTGAAATTAAAAAAAAGGTGGTACATATAGAGAGCGCTCGTCGCCAAATTATGCATATAATACTATTAAAAAAGCTAGTACGTGCTTAATTTGGGTGCTAAATTCTATTAAAGAAATACTAGTAGTATGTATCATATTGAGGATTTAAAGTAACGAGAAGAAACATAACATAGTTCTGCTGGGGCTCAGCATAACACACCCCTCAAATTAAACTAAGCACACCTGAAATTAAACTATGCAACTAATCCGGTAGACACTGCATTAGAACCACCATGAGCAACGATATTGACGCCTTACTCACTTGGAGTCCTCGTCCACGTCCTCGACTTCGTCCTTGTCCCTCTTCCTCTTGGCCGATACTTCTTTGCTTGAACCGCACACTTGGCTCTTGCTCTTCATCCAACCCTTTTAGATATTGAAACAAAGGTAGCCATCCATTACAGTGTAGTGGATGTGGTCTATATCTAGTACATTCCGCTGCCATGCATGACGATGAAACGTGTAATGAGGTTTCTCCAGTTTACCATACGAAGGAAGAACCATGGCTCTTGCCAAGGTTAGCATTGAAGGCTGGCCATCGAAGGGCAGCAGCCGATTCTTCTGGAGGTTGAAGGGGTTCCCTACAACGAGGCCTATCTGACACAGGACTTCTTTGTCATTCGTAAATTCTACAGTAACGAATTTGACTAGGTTGCTCTCGAGGTAGTTCTGAAAATCCAGGCATTCAATGTCGGCATGGCATATGCGGTAGACCAAGCATAACTCATGCACGCAAACCTGGATCACGGTGGGCTTCTTCCTTTCTTCTTCCTTTAGATCCTTCTCTCATCCCAGGACTATGGTGTACTCAACATCTAGCCCAGCGACCCACTCATCATGTGAGTTTTCGAACATGCGTTTGAAGCGAGAAAGGCATCCTTTCACCGTCGCGAAAGAACGGGTGTAGATAACGTTGAACTCATCGTTGATGATGGTTCTAACCTTGTACTCACCGCTGATCATGGAGATTTGGGAAACCATGGATTTGGGAGGAGGGTTAGGATTAGTGGAACTACCGTAATGTGAAAGGACGGGACGACTAGGAGTGAACTGTCGTAATATTAAGGACGTGCGGGGACGAGTAGGAGCGAACTGCCAGCATGCGAATGGCAGGGTAGTGGCTTTCCATTCTCCCATGATACGGGCTTCCGAGAGCCCTTGGATCTGAGATCGAACGGTATCCTGGTGTGATTCTAGACCTATGGGTGAATATCCTATCCTGGAGGGTTATTCTACAAATTTTCAGCAACTTAGCATGCGACCGTTTGATATCAGATCCAAGGGCTGCCAAAAGCCCGTATCAAGGTCACGCCTACCACGACCGTCGCATCGCTCGCGCGGTCGCGCCGTTGGAGATTTAACACGGTGTGTTAGGCTATCGGCTGTTGGCATGTCAAACATAGTCATCACTTAGTCACTCATACTACAACAAGGTTAGCTATAAGGTTGGCTATAAGTGTATTTTTTTACTTCTCTCTATCTCTTTCTTCGTATTCCCTCCGTCCCATAATATAAGATCGTTTTTGACACTAGTGTAGTGCCAAAAACGTTCTTATATTATGGGACAGAGGGAGTAGTATTTATTGCATTTGCCATGGAGTGACCTCTTCCAATGAAATGGTGCTTAGATGAGGTGCTAAGGGCATTAAATGGCTTAGCAATCAAGTCCCCAATGCATAGGTGCTTATTAGTAGTTTTTTGTTGCTAAGTTTGCTTCATTTAATTAGCTATAGACTCAAAATTGTCTTTTCACCTAGGTACAGGCGCTTAGCACCGTTTCTTCCTTGGGTCACCAAACTTGCCACATCAGACTTTATGCCGATGTGGCAAGCTTAGCACCTGTAGGAGCAAGTAAGTACTACAACAGTGGGCTATAAGCCCGCTTTACATGGCATTTTTGCATATGTGGAGGGAATAGGCAAGGAAAAAGTGGAGAAGTGGGCTCTCATGCAAGAGCCAGCCTCAACTACATGGTGGAGCATTGGGAGAGGAACCTGTATGGAGATGGTCAGGAATCAGGAGACTCACGCCGGTCGTAGCACCGTAGTTAAAATGATAATGGCAATTCAAATCATGGGGCCCCACCTGTCTAGCAGTAACTCGCTGTCAAATCACACAACCCTATGTTTGCAGCAGCCTACTCCCTCATCTTCTCGCATCTCTGTCGAACCGACTAGGCGGAACTGCCCTGCCTACCGTGCAGGAAAAGCCCCGCCCTCGACTTTTAAATACAACTATATCCGCTTAAGAATCCAATGATATAGTAGTACTTTTGTGACATAGTAACTCATATTTAGTTAGTCAAATGGATGACCTAGAACTACGTGCACGCCCTATAAACCGAGACGCCTAAAAATAAAAAACCGAGACAGAGAGGGTAGTTCAACACGTATCTTTTTAGATCAATATAGTCGGGATTCACCAAGGAGCAAAACCAAATGGTAGGCTGCTCCTGTCGTGTTGGCGTAGCAACTCAAGCAGGGCCAGTCCGCACACGAAATGGAGACACACTTAACAGGACCCCTTTGGTCGACATGTGGCTCATCCACTGTCTTGCTCCACGTGCGATGCACCAAATTACAGTTCGGAGCAGCGGTTGGAACTGGAGGCACCCAAGTCGTAGTGCCGCAGTAGTAGAAAGTGAGCGACGAGGGGTCAAATCACAGAGCCTCACCTTTCCCGCATTAAGCTGGACGGATGAAGCAACCATCATTTCACTCTAGGGGGCAAGAGCATAAAGAAAAGAGAAAACAATGATGCGTGCAGCAGCTACCTAGGGCACCCTAGGGTAGGGGTCTCCACTACATATCCTTTTTTTTGAAAGCACCTCCACTACAAATCGACTTCTCCCTCGTCCTCTTGAAGAAAACTGATGATGAGTGCGGCGGTAGGGTTTGTAGGAGTACTATGGCGTGCGGGGCCACTTCATAGTAAACGGGTTCGAGTCGACGCATGTGTGGGCCACTTGGTTTTACGGGAACGAGGCAACATTTTGGGTTCGGGGACCAGTGGAGATATAGTATGTACAAAAAATTGTGACCGTAGGTTCGACCGAAAGGCAATGATGCATTGAACGCATGAGATTTCAAAACCAAATTATGAATAAATACACACTATAGCATCTAAAGCTTTGAGTCATATATGCATGATGTAGATGTTTGTCTAGTTCTTATAGTTCATCTCATTCAAAATCAATTAATTTTATAAAAATGTTGAGATTCATGGGGTTGTGCATTGAAAAGCATAAAGTAAAAAACAAATAATGGCAATTCATTTAGAAAAAAAATCAATTATGATACAGAAGATTCTAGAACAAAGGAGAAGTGCTTGTGTTTTGAGGTTTGTGCATTATGGTTAAGTTCAACCATGGAGTCTTCTAAATTGTACATGTGGCAGATCTGGTGGAATGTTGATGATATCCAATGGCCAGTAGTGCTCGGATTTGCCATCTCTGCACTGTCGGATTAGCTTCATCCAGCGACCATCTTTCAAAGTTATTGGCACACTATATAGTTCTTGTGCCATAGTTGCATGTTTTGGAAAAAAGCTACTAGTGGGCTGTACTATCTATTTAGGAATAGAAGATGTATATATGGAAGTTGTAGGGAAAGAGATGACATGGAGCATCTCAATTCCTATGAGTAGGGATTGGAAAAGAGATGTCATTTGGTTCACATCATAGGAACTTTTCTATTGAATCTAGAGATGACATGTATCTCAATTCCTATGAGGAGGGATTAGAAAAGATATGTAATTTGGTTCAGATCATAGGAACTTTTCTATTGAATATACGCTAATGTTTATTTTCCTTTGAAATTAAGGGAGTATAGGAATCCATTCATATGAACCAAGTGGCTCTAAAGCTATAGAAATGATTTCATGTTTATTTCCTTTGAAATGTGGAGTATATGAATCTATTCCTATGAACCAATTGGCTCTAAAGGAAACAATCCTATAAAAATCATATCATATAGAGTTCCTATGATATTCCTCGACACCAAAGGATAGTTGAAATTGTTGCGGGTGATACGATGGTATTTCTTTGTAGACTCCTCCCCCATCTTTATAGTTACCTCTCGAAGATGAATGAAATGCTATATACAGGGTATTCTACATGTGCAATTTGGTACACGAAAACTCGGTAAAAGTTTGCGAGGTTCGAATTTTCAATAAAGCTATATGCACTGCATTTCAGAATGGGGGGAGCATACGGAAGTTGCTAACACTCACATGGAAGATTTGTGTGTAGGAGGAGTGGCTGTTCTGTTAAATGACATGGCAAAACTAACACTGTCAGATGCCGATCTAACGGTTCTTATGGTGTTCATCAGGAAAAGGCTTGTGGCGAATGTTTGTCGGATAATGATTTACGGACACATGCATTGCATCAATAGGTGCCCCCCTCCCTCTCACGCACACGCACCCTCACGAGTCACGACTCTCCGAGTCCTCTCCCAGACTCGCACGTCGCACCCACCGTCTATATGCAGGTAGACATCATGCACATATCTGCTCTTCACACCCTACCCTCAGAACTTCTAAAAAAAAGACGTCGCGCACATTTTATTTTAGCTCACACATCACACACTTATACTATTACTCTTGCGGCAAACATTCTTTGGGCATAGTATATTGTACTCTCACGAAGAGAAGCGGTGCACGCACGCACTAGTTCTCTCACACCCACTCATTAGTACACGTAGGAGCACAATTTTTTGAAGCTGGTACAACAAAATCACTCCACTATATATATAAGCAGGAGACTTAGCGCTTGCTTTACTAGGGTTCCTCTCGTTCACTCTCTCATGCTCTCCAGATCTAAGCAAGACATTGGTGGCCACACTCTCTCTCAGCTCACGGCTGGTCACAAATCCGGCCGGACAACCTCGACCGGGGCAGGGGTGTAGGTGCATCGTTCATGCTATCGTCAGCGGTGAGGGAGGAGACCAACGGCTGCCCACACGTCCCGATCGGCGGCCGTGCCATTCTCTCCGAGAGAGCGCTGGCTCGGGAGGGCCTCCGACCCCTTCTTCCTCCCTGCGGTATTGTGGCCAAGATGCGTCCTCCCGACACCGTATTTGCCACATGCCGACGACCCTCAGGTATATATTCCTTCAAAACCTGCCTTGCTCTACTGCCCCAGCTCCCTTCGTGTGGATCTTTTTCTACTTACGTCCGCTGTTCCAAAGCCACCTAGAATTTTTCTACTTCCGTCCGCTGTTCCAAAAGCCACCTAGACTTTTTCTACTTTCGACTCTAAGAGTTGGTTCAAACAGGGAAGAAAGTGGGAAATCTGTAGCATGAATCTAGGACTTGGTTCTAAGAGGAAACGGGGGAAAGTAGTAGATACTGGCTACCCAACCGGTCTCTTGGTTGAAAAGACGAAGAAAGCATGGTGGATGGCGAAGGGTGGGGGGAAGTGGACCTATCTCTTGGTTGAAAAAGGAAAGAAAGTGACGGGTGTTGGGGGACAACGCAAATGAGAATGAGCAGGTCTAGATTTCCTGTGCTCACATAGGAAAATGTCACTGAGGAGATAAAAATGGGACAAATGCAGACATGCTGCCTGAGTGTTTGCCACTCTCGGCAGCCACATCTTCCTCACCACTTTATGCCCCTGCTATCCCTACGCCCATATCGCTACCGTTAATGTAAAATCACATGAAGCATTAAGCAATGCCACCTAATGTCACTATAAGTAATGGTCTAGTGCCGTTGATAAATTGAAGCAATGCCACCACCATTTTATGAAGTGCTTCCGTCTTGCTTTATTTCCCATGAATTGTGTTTTTGCAGTTACACTTAACTCTCACACCGCTAACATTGCTTCATCCCAGTGGAACTGCACAATTTTGATTGCACATTTACTGACCATGTGCTACTCTCATGACAGTAATACTAATGCTATTGTTCTGCATGTTAATCTAGTGGCATTGTTGATGTGATGTGATGCTACTTACTTAAGGACTCTTCATACTGTCAATATAGTGCCAATTATAACACAATAGATGATGTTGTTAATCATACGCCACTGCAAATATCTGTCACTGTTTAAATAACTGTATTTCGTATTTGCGCAAACAGGGATGTCTGTCTCCATATCGTTTCGGGATGTATGTCTCCGTATCATTTCTATCCGCGCAATCAAAAGCACACACCTCAGTTTTAGTACAACTACGCAAAATGAGATGGCTATCCCTCGTTGTTGTCATCTAACCTCCAGTCTTCAAGGTATTCCTACATTGGTAGTAACTAAGGTAGAATGACCAACGCAATCTAAAAGAAGCTGATTCGTATGTTTTACTTCCTGATTGCAGTGCAAGGACGAGCGAAAACAACTGCATCCTAGTCTGGAATGCACTTTCTACAAGTTCATCCATGGACCGAGGACTAGCTGGCACGGCTGCACGGCAGTTTTTTGGACAGGTGCACGGACAAGAGGCATTGTGGTCTGCTTATTTCTGCAAATAGCGATGCTTAAATTTAGTGGAATGCACAAGAATTTCACCTGGTCAGTACACTACACGGTTCAGTTCAGCATTCCAGCGTAACGGTGTGTCCGAACGTCGTAATCGCACTCTATTGGATATGGTGCGATCTATGATGTCACTCACCGATTTACCGCTATCATTTTGGGGATACGCTCTAGAGACAGCTACATTCACTTTAAATAGGGCACCATCTAAATCCGTTGAGACGACACCGTATGAATTATGGTTTGGGAAGAAACCTAAGCTGTCGTTTCTAAAAGTTTGGGGATGCGATGCTTATGTCAAGAAACTTCAACCTGAAAAGCTCGAACCCAAGTCGGAAAAATGCGTCTTCATAGGATACCCTAAGGAAACCATTGGGTATACCTTCTACCTTAGATCCGAAGGCAAGATCTTTGTTGCCAAGAATGTGTCCTTTTTGGAGAAAGAGTTTAAAGAAATAAGTGGGAGGAAAGTAGAACTCAATGAAGTACTGCCTCTTGAACCGGAAAGTAGCGCAGCTCAAGAAGATGTTCTTGTGGTGCCTGCACCGACTGGAGAGGAAGTTAATAATGATGATCAAGGTACTTCGGATAAAGTTGCTACTGAACTTCGTAGGTCCATAAGGACGCGTTCCACACAAGAATGGTACGGCAACCCTGTCCTAGAAATCAAGTTGTTAGACAACGGTGAACCTTAGAACTATGAAGAAGCGATGGCGGGCCCAGATTCCAACAAATGGCTTGGAGCCATGCAATCCGAGATAGGATCCATGTATGAAAACAAAGTGTGGACTTTGACAGACTTGCCCAATGATCAGCGAGCGATAGAAAACAAATGGATCTTTAAGAAGAAGACGAACGCGGATGGTAATGTTACCATCTATAAATCTTGACTTGTCGCTAAGGGTTATCGGCAAGTTCAAGGGGTTGACTACGATGAGACTTTCTCTCCCGTAGCAAAGCTGAAGTCTGTCCGAATCATGTTAGCAATTGCCGCATAATATGATTATGAGATATGGCAAATGGACGTCAAAACGACATTCCTTAACGGCTATCTTAAAGAAGAACTATATATGATGCAGCCGGAAGGTTTTGTCGATCCTAAGAATGCTAACAAGGTATGCAAGCTCCAGCGATCCATTTATGGGCTGGTGCAAGCATCTCGGAGTTGGAACATTTCCTTTGATGAGATGATCAAAGCGTTTGGGTTTATGCAGACTTATGGAGAAGCCTGCGTTTACAAGAAAGTGAGTGGGAGCTCTGTAGCATTTCTCATATTATATGTAGATGACATACTTTTGATGGGAAATGATATAGAACTTTTGGACAACATTAAGGCCTACTTGAATAAGTGTTTTTCAATGAAGGGCCTTGGAGAAGCTGCTAACATATTAGGCATCAAGATCTATAGGGATAGATCAAGACGCCTCATAGGTCTTTCACAAAGCACATACCTTGATAAGATATTGAAGAAGTTCAGTATGGATCAGTCCAAGAAGGGGTTCTTGCCTGTGTTGCAAGGTGTGAAATTGAGCTCGGCTCAATGCCCGACCACAACAGAAGATAGAGAAAAGATGGGTGTCATCCCCAATGCCTCGGCTATAGGGTCTATTATGTATGCCATGATGTGTACCAGACCTGATGTAAACCTTGCCGTAAGTTTGGTTTGAAGGTACCAAAGTAATCCCGGCATGGAACACTAGACAACAGTCAAGAATATCCTGAAGTACCTAAAAAGGACTAAGGATATGTTTCTCGTTTATGGAGGTGACAAAGAGCTCGTCGTAAAGGGTTACGTCGATGCTAGCTTCGACCCAGATCTGGATGACTCTAAGTCACAAACCGGATACGTGTATATTTTGAATGGTGGGGCAGTAAGCTGGTGCAGTTGCAAGCAAAGCGTCGTGGCGGGATCTACATGTGAAGCGGAGTACATGGCAGCCTCGGAGGCAGCGCATGAAGCAATATGGATGAAGGAGTTCATCACCGACCTATGAGTCATACCCAATGTGTCAGGGCCGATCACTCTCTTCTGTGACAACACTGGAGCTATTGCCCTTGCCAAGGAGCTCGGGTTTCACAAGAAGACCAGGCACATCAAGCGTCGCTTCAACTCCATTCGTGAAAATGGTCAAGATGGAGACATAGATATTTGCAAAGTGCATACGGATCTGAATGTCGCAGATCCGTTGACTAAACCTCTTCCGCGAGCAAAACATGATCAACACCAGAACTCTATGGGTGTTCGATTCATCACAATGTAACTAGATTATTGACTCTAGTGCAAGTGGGAGACTGTTGGAAATATGCCCTGGTGGCAATAATAAAATGATTATTATTATATTTCCTTGTTCATGATAATTGTGTATTATTCATGCTATAATTGTGTTATCCGGAAATCATAATACATGTGTGAATACATAGATCACAACATGTCCCTAGTGAGCCTCTAGTTGACTAGCTCGTTAATCAACAGATAGTCATGGTTTCCTGACTATGGACATTGGATGTCATTGATAACGGGATCACATCATTAGGACAATGATGTGATGGACAAGACCCAATCCTAAGCATAGCACAAGATCATGTAGTTCGTCTGCTAGAGCTTTTCCAATGTCAAGTATCATTTCCTTAGACCATGAGATTGTGTAACTCCCGGATACCGTAGGAGTGCTTTGGGTGTACCAAACGTCACAACATAACTGGGTCACTATAAAGGTATACTACAAGTATCCCCGAAAGTATCTGTTGGGTTGACACGGATCGAGATTGGGATTTGTCACTCCGTATGACGGAGAGGTATCTCTGGGCCCACTCGGTAATGCATCATCATAATGAGGTCAATGTGACCAAGTAGTTGGTCACGGGATCATGCATTACGGTACGAATAAAGTGACTTGCCGGTAACGAGATTGAACAAGGTATTGGGATACCACGATCGAATCTCGGACAAGTAACGTACCGATTGACAAAGGGAATTGTATACGGGATTACTTGAATCCTCGACATCGTGGTCCATTCTATGAGATCATCGTGGAACATGTGGGAGCCAACATGGGTATCCAGATCCAGCTGTTGGTTATTGGCCGGAGAGCTATCTCGGTCATGTCTGCGTGATTCCCGAACCCGAAGGGTCTACACACTTAAGGTTCGGTGACGCTAGGGTTGTAGAGATATTAGTATGCGGTAACCCAAAAGTTGTTCGGAGTCCCGGATGAGATCTCGGACATCACGAGGAGTTCCAGAATGGTCCGGAGGTGAAGATTTGTATCTAGGAAGTCCAGTTTCGGCCACCGGGAAAGTTTCGGGGGTCACCGGTATTGTACGGGACCACCAGAAGGGTCCCGGGGGTCCATCGGGTGGGGCCACCTATCCTGCAGGGCCCCATGGGCTGAAGTGGGAAGGGAACCAGCCCCTGGTGGGCTGGTGCGCCCCCCCTTGGGCCTCCCCCTGCGCCTAGGGTTGGAAACCCTAGGGGTGGGGGGCGCCCCACCTGACTTGGGGGGCAACTACCCCCTTTAGCCGCCGCCCCCCTTGAGATTGGATGTCTAGGGGGTCGACGCCCCCCAGGGCCCCTATATAAAGAGGAGGGAGGGAGGCCTGCGCACCCTAGTCCCTGGCGCCTCCCTCTCCCCCCCCC
>NC_041381.1:119850250-119898085 GCF_002162155.2 Triticum dicoccoides
GCAACACCTCTCCCTCTTGCTGAGCTTGGCGAAGCCCTGCCGAGATTCCCTGCTACTTCCACCACCACGCCGTCGTGCTGTTGGATCTCCATCAACCTCTCCTTCCCCCTTGATGGATCAAGAAGGACGAGACGTCTTCCCCAACCGTACGTGTGTTGAACGCGGAGGTGTCGTCCGTTCGGCACTAGGATCTTCGGTGATTTGGATCACGACAAGTACGACTCCATCAACCCCGTTATCTTGAACGCTTCCGCTCGCGATCTACAAGGGTATGTAGATGCACTCCTCTCTCTCGTTGCTAGATGACTCCATAGATTGATCTTGGTGAAGCGTAGAATTTTTTTATTTTCTGCAACATTCCCCAACAGTGGCATCATGAGCTAGGTCTATGCGTAGTTTCTATGCACGAGTAGAACACAATTTTGTTGTGGGCGTAGATTTTGTCAATTTACTTGCCACTACTAGTCTTATCTTGTTTTGGTGGCATCGTGGGATGAAGCGGCCCGGACCGACCTTACACGTACGCTTACGTGAGATAGGTTCCACGGACTGACATGCACTAGTTGCATAAGGTGGCTAGCGGGTGTCTGTCTCTCCCACTTTAGTCGGATCGGATTCGATGAAAAGGGTCCTTATGAAGGGTAAATAGAAATTGGCATATCACGTTGTGGTTTTGACGTAGGTAAGAAACGTTCTTGCTAGAACCCTATTGCAGCCACGTAAAAACATGCAACAACAATTAGAGGACGTCTAACATGTTTTTGCAGCATATGCCTTGTGATGTGATATGGCTAAAAGGATGTGATGAATGATATATATGTGATGTATGAGATTGATCATGTTCTTGTAATAGGAATCACGACTTGCATGTCGATGAGTATGACAACCGGCAGGAGCCATAGGAGTTGTCTTAATTATTGTATGACCTGTGTGTCATTGAATAAACGCCATGTAATTACTTTACTTTATTGCTAAACCGTTAGCCATAGTAGTAGAAGTAATAGTTGGCGAACAACTTCATGGAGACACGATGATGGAGATCATGGTGTCATGCCGGTGACGATGATGATCATGGCGCCCCGAAGATGGAGATCAAAAGGAGCAAAATGATATTGGCCATATCATGTCACTATTTGATTACATGTCATGTTTATCATGTTTTTGCATCTTCTTTGCTTAGATTGACGGTAGTAAATAAGATGATCCCTCATAATAATTTCAAGAAAGTGTTCCCCCTAACTGTGCACCGTTGCGAAAGTTCGTTGTTTCGAAGCACCACGTGATGATCGGGTGTGATAGATTCTAACGTCCACATACAACGGGTGTAAGACAGATTAACACATGCAAAACACTTAGGTTGACTTGATGAGCCTAGCATGTACAGACATGGCCACGGAACACAAGAGACCGAAAGGTTGAACATGAGTCGTATAGAAGATACGATCAACATGAAGATGTTCACCGATGTCGACTAGTCCGTCTCACGTGATGATCGGACACGGTCTAGTTGACTCGGATCATGGATCACTTAGATGACTAGAGGGATGTCTATCTGAGTGGGAGTTCATTAAATAATTTGATTAGATGAACTTAATTATCATGAACTTAGTCTATAAAAAACTTTTGCAATATGTCTTGTAGATCAAATGGCCCACGCTAATGTTGCCCTCAACTTCAACGCGTTCTAGAGAAAACCAAGCTAAAAGACGATGGCAGCAACTACACGGACTGGGTCCGGAACTTGAGGATCATCCTCATAGCTTCCAAAAGAGCATATGTCCTAGATGCACCGCTAGGCGAAGCACCCGTTTGCCCTGCAACTCAAGATGTTATGAACGCCTGGCAGTCACGTGTTGATGACTACTCCCTCATTCAGTGTGGCATGCTTTACAGCTTAGAACCGGGGCTCCAAAAGCGTTTTGAGCAACACGGAGCATATGAGATGTTCGAAGAGATGAAAATGGTTTTCCAAGCTCATGCCCGGGTCGAGAGATATGAAGTCTCCGACAAGTTCTATAGTTGTAAGATGGAGGAAAATAGTTCTGTCAGTGAGCACATACTCAAAATGTCTGGGTTGCACAACCGCTTGTCCCAGCTGGACATTAACCTCCCGGATGAGGCAGTCATTGACAGAATCCTTTATTCGCTCCCACCTAGCTACAAGAGCTTTGTGATGAACTACAATATGCAGGGGATGGTGAAAAATATTCCTGAAGTATTTTCAATGCTGAAATCAACGGAGGTGGAAATCAAAAAGGAACATCAAGTGTTGATGGTCAATAAAACCACTAGTTTCAAGAAAGGCAAGGGTAAAAAGAACTTCAAGAAGGACGGCAAGGGAGTTGCCGCGCCCGGTAAGCCAGTTGTCGGGAAGAAGCCAAAGCATGGACCCAAACCTGAAACTGAGTGCTTTTATTGCAAGGGAAGCGGACACTGGAAGCGGAACTGCCCCAAGTACTTAGCAGAAAAGAAGGCCGGCAACACTAAAGGTATATGTGATATACATGTAATTGATGTGTACCTTACCAGTACTCGTAGTAGCTCCTGGGTATTTGATACCGGTGTCGTTGCTCATATTTGTAACTCAAAACAGGAGCTGCGGAATAAACGGAGACTGGCGAAGGACGAGGTGACGATGCGCGTCGCGAATGGTTCCAAGGTCGATGTGATCACCGTCGGCACGCTACCTCTACATTTACCTATGGGTTTAGTTTTGAACCTCAATAATTGTTATTTAGTGCCAGCTTTGAGCATGAACATTGTATCTGGATCTCGTTTAATACGAGATGGCTACTCATTTAAATCCGAGAATAATGGTTGTTCTATTTATATGAGAGATATGTTTTATGGTCATGCCCCGCTGGTCAATGGTTTATTCCTAATGAATCTCGAACGTGATGTTACACATATTCATAGTGTGAATACCAAAAGATGTAAGATTGATAATGATAGTCCCACATATCTGTGGCACTGCCGCCTTGGTCACATTGGTGTCAAACGCATGAAGAAGCTCCATACAGATGGACTTTTGGAGTCTCTTGATTTCGAATCATTTGACACGAGCGAACCATGCCTCATGGGTAAAATGACCAAGACTCTGTTCTCCGCAACAATGGAGCGAGAAACCAACTTATTGAAAATTATACATATAGATGTGTGCGGTCCAATGAGCGTTGAGGCTCGCGGTGGCTATCATTATGTTCTCCCTCTCACCGATGACTTAAGTAGATATGGGTATGTCTACTTGATGAAACACAAGTCTGAGACCTTTGAAAAGTTCAAGGAATTTCAGAATGAGGTAGAGAATCAACATGACCGAAAAAAAAGTTCTTACGATCAGATCGTGGAGGAGAATATTTAAGTCATGAATTTGGTACGCACTTAAGGAAATGTGGAATCGTTTCACAACTCATGCCGCCTGGAACACCTCAGCGTAACGGTGTGTCCGAACATCGTAATCGCACTCTATTGGATATGGTGCGATATATGATGTCACTCACCGATTTACCGCTATCATTTTGGGGATACGCTCTAGAGACAACTACATTCAATTTAAATAGGGCACCATCTAAATCCGTTGAGACGACACCGTATGAATTATGGTTTGGGAAGAAACCTAAGCTGTCATTTCTAAAAGTTTGGGGATGCGATGCTTATGTCAAGAAACTTCAACCTGAAAAGCTCGAACCCAAGTCAGAAAAATGCGTCTTCATAGGATACCCTAAGGAAACCATTGGGTATACCTTCTACCTTAGATCCGTAGGCAAGATCTTTGTTGCCAAGAACGGGTCCTTTTTGGAGAAAGAGTTTCTTTTGAAAGAAATAAGTGGGAGGTAAGTAGAACTCGATGAAGTACTGCCTCTTGAACCGGCAAGTAGCGCAACTCAGGAAGATGTTCCTGTGGTGCCTACACCGACTAGAGAGGAAGTTATTGATGATGATCAAGGTACTTCGTATCAAGTTGCTACTGAACTCCGTAGGTCCACAAGGACGCGTTCCACACCAGAATTGTATGGCAACCCTGTCCTAGAAATCATGTTGTTAGACAACGGTGAACCTTCAAACTATGAAGAAGCGATAGCGGGCCCAGATTCCAACAAATGGCTTGAAGCCATGCAATCCGAGATAGGATCCATGTATGAAAACAAAGTGTGGACTTTGACAGACATGCCCGATGATCGGCGAGCGATAGAAAACAAATGGATCTTTAAGAAGAAGACGGACGCGGATGGTAATGTTACCATCTATAAATCTCAACTTGTCGCTAAGGGTTATCGGCAAGTTCAAGGGGTTGACTACGATGAGACTTTCTCTCCCGTAGCGAAGCTGAAGTCCGTCCGATTCATGTTAGCAATTGCCGCATACTATGATTATGAGATATGGCAAATGGACGTCAAAACGGCGTTCCTTAACGGCTATCTTAAGGAAGAACTATATATGATGCAGCCGGAAGGTTTTGTCGATCCTAAGAATACTAACAAGATATGCAAGCTCCAGCGATCCATTTATGGGCTGGTGCAAGCATCTCGGAGTTGGAACATTCGCTTTGATGAGATGATCAAAGCGTTTGGGTTTATGCAGACTTATGGAGAAGCCTGCGTTTACAAGAAAGTGAGTGGGAGCTTTGTAGCATTTCTCATATTATATGTAGATGACATACTTTTGATGGGAAATGATATAGAACTTTTGGACAACATTAAGGCCTACTTGAATAAGTGTTTTTTGAAGGACCTTGGAGAAGCTGCTTACATATTAGGCATCAAGATCTATAGGGATAGATCGAGACGCCTCATAGGTCTTTCACAAAGCACATACCTTGATAAAATATTGAAGAAGTTCAGTATGGATCAGTCCAAGAAGGGGTTCTTACCTGTGTTGCAAGGTGTGAAATTGAGCTCGGCTCAATGCCCGACCACGGCATAAGATAGAGAAAAGATGAGTGGCATCCCCTATGCCTTGGCTATAGGGTGTATTATGTATGCCATGCTGTGTACCAGACCTGATGTAAACCTTGCTGTAAGTTTGGTAGGAAGGTACCAAAGTAATCCCGGCATGGAACACTAGACAACAGTCAAGAATATCCTGAAGTACCTGAAAAGGACTAAGGATATGTTTCTCGTTTATGGAGGTGACGAAGAGCTCGTCGTAAATGGTTACTTCGACGGTAGCTTCGACACAGATCTGGATGACTCTAAGTCACAAACCGGATACGTGTATATTTTGAATGGTGGGGCAGTAAGCTGGTGCAGTTGCAAGCAAAGTGTCGTGGCGGGATCTACATGTGAAGCGGAGTACATGGCAGCATCGGAGGCAGCACATGAAGCAATATGGATGAAGGAGTTCATCACCGACCTATGTGTCATACGCAATGCGTCGGGGCGGATCACTCTCTTCTGTGACAACACTGGAGCTATTGCCCTTGCCAAGGAGCCCAGGTTTCACAAGAAGACCAGGCACATCAAGCGTCGCTTCAACTCCATTCGTGAAAATGTTCAATATGGAGACATAGATATTTTCAAAGTGCATACGGATCTGAATGTTGCAGATCCCTTGACTAAACCTCTTCCGCGAGCAAAACATGATCAAAATCAGAACTCTATGGGTGTTCGATTCATCACAATGTAACTAGATTATTGACTCTAGTGCAAGTGGGAGACTGTTGGAAATATGCCCTAGAGGCAATAATTAAATGATTATTATTATATTTCCTTGTTCATGATAATTGTCTATTATTCATGCTATAATTGTGTTATCCGGAAATCGTAATACATGTGTGAATACATAGACCACAACATGTCCCTAGTGATCCTCTAGTTGACTAGCTCGTTGATCAACAGATGGTCATGGTTTCCTGACTATGGACATTGGATGCCATTGATAACGGGATCACATCATTAGGACAATGATGTGATGGACAAGACCCAATCCTAAGCATAGCACAAGATCATGTAGTTCGTTTGCTAGAGCTTTTCCAATGTCAAGTATCATTTCCTTAGACAATGAGATCGTGTAACTCCCGGATACCGTAGGAGTGCTTTGGGTGTACCAAACGTCACAACATAACCGGGTGACTATAAAGGTATACTACAGGTATCCCCAAAAGTATCTGTTGGGTTGACATGGATCAAGACTGGGATTTGTCACTCTGTATGACGGAGAGGTATCTGTAGGCCCACTCGGTAATGCATCATCATAATGAGCTCAATGTGACCAAGTGGTTGGTCACGGGATCATGCATTACGGTACGAGTAAAGTGATTTGCCGGTAACGAGATTGAACGAGGTATTGGGATACCGACGATCGAATCTCGGGCAAGTAACGTACCGATTGACGAAGGGAATTGTATAAGGGATTACTTGAATCCTCGACATCGTGGTTCATTCGATGAGATCATCATGGAACATGTGGGAGACAACATGGGTATCTAGATCCCGCTGTTGGTTATTGGTCGGAGAGCTATCTCGGTCATGTCTGCGTGATTCTCGAACCCGTAGGGTCTACACACTTAAGGTTCGGTGTCGCTAGGGTTGTAGAGATATTATTATGCGGTAACCCTAAAATTGTTCAGGGTCCCGGATGAAATCCCGGACATCACGAGGAGTTCCAGAATGGTCCAGAGGTGAAGATTTGTATATAGGAAGTCCAGTTTCGGCCACCGAGAAAGTCTCGGGGGTCACCGGTATTGTACCGGGACCACCGGAAGGGTCCCGGGGGTCCACCGGGTGGGGCCACCTATCCCAGAGGGCCCCATGGGCTGATTTGGGAAGGGATCCAGCCCCTGGTGGGCTGGTGTGCCCCCCTTGGGCCTCCCCCTGCGCCTAGGGTTGGAAACCCTAGGGGTGGGGGGCGCCCCACCTGACTTGGGGGGCAAGTCCCCCCTTTGGCCGCCGCCCCCCCCCTTGAGATTGGATCTCTAGGGGGCCGGTGCCCCCCCCAGGGCCCCTATATAAAGAGGGGGGAGGGAGGGCTGCACACCCTAGTCCCTGGTGCCTCCCTCTCCCCCCGGAACACCTCTCCCTCTCGCTTAGCTTGGCGAAGCCCTACCGAGATTCCCCGCTACTTCCACCACCACGTCGTCGTGCTGTTGGATCTCCATCAACCTCTCCTTCCCCCTTACTGGATCAAGAAGGACGAGACGTCTTCCCCGACCGTACGTGTGTTGAACGCGGAGGTGCCGTCTGTTCAGCACTAGGATCTTCGGTGATTTGGATCACGACCAGTACGACTCCATCAACCCCGTTCTCTTGAACGCTTCCACTCGCGATCTACAAGGGTATGTAGATGCACTCCGCTCTCTCGTTGCTAGATGACTCCATAGATTGACCTTGGTGAAGCGTAGATTTTTTTATTTTCTGCAACGTTCCCCAACAGTGGCATCATGAGCGAGGTCTATGCGTAGTTTCTATGCATGAGTAGAACACAATTTTGTTGTGGGCGTAGATTTTGTCAATTTGCTTGCCACTACTAGTCTTACCTTGTTTCGGCGGCATCGTGGGATGATGCAGCCCGGACTGACCTTACACGTACGCTTACGTGAGATAGGTTCCACCGACTGACATGCACTAGTTGCATAAGGTGGCTAGCGGGTGTCTGTCTCTCCCACTTTAGTCGGATCAGATTCGATGAAAAGGGTCCTTATGAAGGGTAAATAGAAATTAGCATGTCACATTTTGGTTTTGACGTAGGTAAGAAACGTTCTTGCTAGAACCCTATTGCAGCCACGTAAAAACATGCAACAACAATTAGAGGACGTCTAACATGTTTTTGCAGCATATGCCTTGTGATGTGATATGGCCAAAAGGATGTGATGAATGATATATATGTGATGTATGAGATTGATCATGTTCTTGTAATAGGAATCACGACTTGCATGTCGATGAGTATGACAACCGGCAGGAACCATAGGAGTTGTCTTAATTATTGTATGACCTACATGTCATTGAATAAACGCCATGTAATTACTTTACTTTATTGCTAAACCGTTAGCCATAGTAGTAGAAGTAATAGTTGGCGAACAACTTCATGGAGACACGATGATGGAGATCATGATGATGGAGATCATGGTGTCATGCCGGTGACAATGATGATCATGGCGCCCCGAAGATGGAGATCAAAAGGAGCAAAATGATATTGGCCATATCATGTCACTATTTGATTGCATGTGATGTTTATCATGTTTTTGCATCTTATTTGCTTAGAACAACGGTAGTAAATAAGATGACCCCTCATAATAATTTCAAGAAAGTGTTCCCCCTAACTGTGCGCTGTTGCGAAAGTTCGTTGTTTTGAAGCACCACGTGATGATCGGGTGTGATAGATTCTAATGTCCACATACAACGGGTGTAAGACAGATTTACACATGCAAAACACTTAGGTTGACTTGATGAGCCTAGCATGTACAGACATGGCCTCGGAACACAAGAGACCGAAAGGTCGAACATGAGTCGTATAGAAGATACGATCAACATGAAGATGTTCACCGATGTCGACTAGTCCGTCTCACGTGATGATCGGACACGGTCTAGTTGACTCGGATCATGGATCACTTAGATGACTAGAGGGATGTCTATCTGAGTGGGAGTTCATTAAATAATTTGATTAGATGAACTTAATTATCATGAACTTAGTCTAAAAAAAACTTTTGCAATATGTCTTGTAGATCAAATGGCCCACGCTAATGTTGCCCTCAACTTCAACGCGTTCCTAGAGAAAACCAAGCTGAAAGACGATGGCAACAACTACACGGACTGGGTCCGGAACTTGAGGATCATCCTCATAGCTGCCAAAAGAGCATATGTCCTAGATGCACCGCTAGGTGAAGCACCCGTTTTCCCCGCAACTCAAGATGTTATGAATGCCTGGCAGTCGCGTGTTCATGACTACTCCCTCATTCAGTGCGGCATGCTTTATAGCTTAGAATCGGGGCTCCAAAAGCGTTTTGGGCAACACGGAGCATATGAGATGTTCGAAGATCTGAAAATGGTTTTCCAAGCTCATGCCTGGGTCGAGAGATATGAAGTCTCCGACAAGTTCTATAGTTGTAAGATGGAGGAAAATAGTTCTGTCAGTGAGCACATACTCAAATGTCTGGGTTGCACAACCGCTTGTCCCAACTAGACATTAACCTCCCGTACGAGGCGGTCATTGACAGAATCCTTCAGTCGCTCCCACCTAGCTACAAGAGCTTTGTGATGAACTACAATATGCAGGGGATGGTGAAAAATATTCCTCAAGTATTTTCAATGCTGAAATCAGCGGAGATGGAAATCAAAAAGGAACATCAAGTGTTGATGGTCAATAAAACAACTAGTTTCAAGAAAGGCAAGGGTAAAAAGAACTTTAAGAAGGACGGCAAGGGAGTTGCCACGCCCAGTAAGCCAATTGCCGGGAAGAAGCCAAAGCATGGACCCAAACCTGAGACTGAGTGCTTTTATTGCAAGGGAAGCGGACACTGGAAGCGGAACTGCCCCAAGTACTTAGCAGACAAGAAGGCCGGCAACACTAAAGGTATATGTGATATACATGTAATTGATGTGTACCTTACCAGTACTCGTAGTAGCTCCTAGGTATCTGATACCGGTGTGGTTGCTCATATTTGTAACTCAAAACAGGAGCTGCGGAATAAACGGAGACTGGCGAAGGACGAGGTGACGATGCGCTTCGGGAATGGTTACAAGGTCGATGTGATCGCTGTCGGCACGCTACCTCTACATTTACCTACGGGATTAGTTTTGAACCTCAATAATTGTTATTTAGTGCCAGCTTTGAGCATGAACATTGTATCTGGATCTCGTTTAATACGAGATGGCTACTCATTTAAATCCGAGAATAATGGTTGTTCTATTATTATGAGAGATATGTTTTATGGTCATGCCCCACTGGTCAATGGTTTATTCTTAATGAATCTCGAACGTGATGTTACACATATTCATAGTGTGAATACCAAAAGATGTAAGATTGATAATGATAGTCCCACATATCTATGGCATTGCCACCTTGGTCACATTGGTTTCAAACGCATGAAGAAACTCCATACAGATGGACTTTTGGAGTCTCTTGATTTCGAATCATTTGACACGTGCGAACCATGCCTCATGGGTAAAATGACCAAGACTCCATTCTCCGGAACAATGGAGCGAGCAACCAACTTATTGAAAATTATACATACAGATGTGTGCGGTCCAATGAGCGTTGAAGCTCGCGATGGCTATCATTATGTTCTCACTCTCACTGATGACTTAAGTAGATTTGGGTATGTCTACTTGATGAAACACAAGTCTGAGACCTTTGAAAAGTTCAAGGAATTTCAGAATGAGGTAGAGAATCAACATGACCGAAAAATAAAGTTCTTACAATCAGATTGTGGAGGACAATATTTAAGTCATGAATTTGGTACGCACTTAAGGAAATGTGGAATCGTTTCACAACTCACACCGCCTGGAACACCTCAGCGTAACGGTGTGTCCGAACGTCGTAATCACACTCTATTGGATATGGTGCGATCTATGATGTCACTCACCGATTTACTGCTATCATTTTGGTGATACGCTCTAGAGACAGCTACATTCACTTTAAATAGGGCACCATCTAAATCCGTTGAGACGACACCGTATGCATTATGGTTTGGGAAGAAACCTAAGCTGTCGTTTCTAAAAGTTTGGGGATGCGATGCTTATGTCAAGAAACTTCAACCTGAAAAGCTCAAACCCAAGTTGGAAAATGCGTCTTCATAGGATACCCTAAGGAAACCATTGGGTATACCTTCTACCTTAGATACGTAGGCAAGATCTTTGTTGCCGAGAACGGGTCCTTTTTGGAGAAAGAGTTTCTTTCGAAAGAAATAAGTGGGAGGTAAGTAGAACTCGATGAAGTACTGCCTCTTGAACCGGAAAGTAGCGCAACTCAGGAAGATGTTCCTGTGGTGCCTGCACCGACTGGAGAGGAAGTTAATGATGATGATCAAGGTACTTCGGATCAAGTTCCTACTGAACTTCGTAGGTCCACAAGGACGCGTTCCACACCAGAATGGTATGGCAACCCTGTCCTAGAAATCATGTTGTTAGACAACGGTGAACCTTCGAACTATGAAGAAGCGACGACGGGCCAAGATTCCAACAAATGGCTTGAAGCCATGCAATCCGAGATAGGATCCATGTATGAAAACAAAGTGTGGACTTTGACAGACTTGTCCGACGATCGGCGAGCGATAGAAAACAAATGGATCTTTAAGAAGAAGACGGGCGTGGATGGTAATGTTACCATCTATAAAGCTCGACTTGTCGCTAAGGGTTATCGGCAAGTTCAAGGGGTTGACGACAATGAGACTTTCTCTCTCGTAGCGAAGTTGAAGTCTGTCCGAATCATGTTAGCAATTACCGCATACTATGATTATGAGATATGGCAAATGGACGTCAAAACGACATTCCTTAACGGCTATCTTAAGGAAGAACTATATATGATGCAGCCGGAAGGTTTTGTCGATCCTAAGAATGCTAACAAGGTATGCAAGCTCCAGCGATCCATTTATGGGTTGGTGCAAGCGTCTCGGAGTTGGAACATTCGCTTTGATGAGATGATCAAAGAGTTTGGGTTTATGCAAACTTATGGAGAAGCCTGCATTTACAAGAAAGTGAGTGGGAGCTCTGTAGCATTTCTCATATTATATGTAGATGACATACTTTTGATGGGAAATGATATAGAACTTTTGGAAAGCATTAAGGCCTACTTGAATAAGTGTTTTTCAATGAAGGACCTTGGAGAAGCTGCTTACATATTAGACATCAAGATCTATAGGGATAGATCGAGACGCCTCATAGGTCTTTCACAAAGCACATACCTTGATAAGATATTGAAGAAGTTCAATATGGATCAGTCCAAGAAGGGGTTCTTGCCTGTGTTGCAAGGTGTGAAATTGAGCTCGGCTCAATGCCCGACCACGGCAGAAGATAGAGAAAAGATGAGTGTCATCCCCTATGCCTCGGCTATAGGGTCTATTATGTATACCATGTTGTGTACCAGACCTGATGTAAACCTTGCCGTAAGTTTGGTAGGAAGGTACCAAAGTAATCCCGGCATGGAACACTTGACAGTAGTCAAGAATATCCTGAAGTACCTGAAAAGGACTAAGGATATGTTTCTCATTTATGGAGGTGACGAAGAGCTCGTCGTAAAGGGTTACGTCGACGCTAGCTTCGACACAGATCTGGATGACTCTAAGTCACAAACCGGATACGTGTATATTTTGAATGGTGGGGCAGTAAGCTGGTGCAGTTGCAAGCAAAGCGTCGTGGCGGGATCTACATGTGAAGCGGAGTACATGGCAGCCTTGGAGGCAGCGCATAAAGCAATATGGATGAAGGAGTTCATCACCGACGTAGGAGTCATACCCAATGCGTCGGGGCCGATCACTCTCTTCTGTGACAACACTGGATCTATTGCCCTTGCCAAGGAGCCCATGTTTCACAAGAAGACCAGGCACATCAAGTGTCGCTTCAACTGCATTCGTGAAAATGTTCAAGATGGAGACATAGATATTTGCAAAGTGCATACAGATCTGAATGTCGCAGATCCGTTGACTAAACCTCTTCGGCGAGCAAAACATGATCAACACTAGAACTCTATGGGTGTTCGATTCATCACAATGTAACTAGATTATTGACTCTAGTGCAAGTGGGAGACTGTTGGAAATATGCCCTAGAGGCAATAATTAAATGATTATTATTATATTTCCTTGTTCATGATAATTGTCTATTATTCATGCTATAATTGTGTTATCCGGAAATCGTAATACATGTGTGAATACATAGACCACAACATGTCCCTAGTGAGCCTCTAGTTGACTAGCTCGTTGATCAACATATGGTCATGGTTTCCTGACTATGGACATTGGATGTCATTGATAACGGGATCACATCATTAGGACAATGATGTGATGGACAAGACCCAATCCTAAGCATAGCACAAGATCGTGTAGTTCGTTTGTTAGAGCTTTTGCAATGTCAAGTATCATTTCCTTAGACCATGAGATTGTGTAACTCCCGGATACCGTAGGAGTGCTTTGGGTGTACTAAACGTCACAACATAACTGGGTGACTATAAAGGTATACTACAGGTATCCCCAAAAGTATCTGTTGGGTTGACACGGATCGAGACTGGGATTTGTCACTCCGTATGACGGAGTGGTATCTCTGGGCCCACTCGGTAATGCATCATCCTAATGAGCTCAATGTGACCAAGTGGTTGGTCACAGGATCATACATTACGGTACGAGTAAAGTGACTTGCCGGTAAAGAGATTGAATGAGGTATTGGGATACCGACGATCGAATCTCGGGCAAGTAACGTATCGATTAACAAAGGGAATTGTATACGGGATTACTTGAATCCTCGACATCGTGGTTCATTCGATGAGATCATCGTGGAACATGTGGGAGCCAACATGGGTATCCAGATCCCGCTGTTGGTTATTGGCCGGAGAGCTATCTCGGTCATGTCTGCGTGATTCCCGAACCCGTAGGGCCTACACACTTAAGGTTCGGTGACACTAGGGTTGTAGACATATTAGTATGCGGTAACCCAAAAGTTGTTCGGGGTCCTGGATGAGATTCCGGACGTCACGAGGAGTTCCGGAATGGTCCGGATGTGAAGATTTGTATATAGGAAGTTCAGTTTCGGCCACCGGGAAAGTTTCGGGGGTCACCGGTATTGTACCGGGACTACCGGAAGGCTCCCGGGGGTCCATCGGGTGGGGCCACCTATCCCGAAGGGCCCCATGGGATGAAGTGGGAAGGGAACCAGCCCCTGGTGGGCTGGTGTGTGCTACCTCTTGAGCACTATGTTGGATTTCCCCGAAGAGGAGAGGATGATGCAGTAAAGTAGCATAAGTATTTCCCTCAGTTTTTGAGAACCAAGGTATCAATCCAGTAGGAGATCACGCACGAGTCCCTTGTACCTACACAAAACGATACCTACTCGCAACCAACACGATTAGGGGTTGTCAATCCCTTCATGGTCACTTACGAGGGTGAGATCTGATATAGATGATAAATAATATTTTTGGTATTTTTGATATAGAGATGCAAAGTAAAAAGTAAAAGGCAAAGTAAAAACAAAGCAAGTAATAAAGTAATGGAGATTGATATGATGAGAACAGACCCGGGGGCCATAGTTTCACTAGTGGCTTCTCTCAAGAGCATAAATATTCTACAGTGGGTGAACAAATTACTGTTGAGCAATTGATAGAAAAGTGAATACTTATGATGTTATCTAGGTATGATCATGTGTATAGGCATCACGTCCGAGACAAGTAGATCGAAATGATTCTGCATCTACTACTATTACTCCACTCATCGACCGCTATCCAGCATGCATCTAGAGTATTAAGTTAAAAACAGAGTAACGCCTTAAGCAAGATGACATGATGTAGAGGGATAAATTCATGCAATATGATAAAAAAAACCATCTTGTTATCCTCGATGGCAACAATACAATACGTGCCTTGCTGCCCCTGCTGTCACTGGGTAAGGACACCGCAAGATTGAACCCAAAGCTAAACACTTCTCCCATTGCAAGAACTACCAATCTAGTTGGCCAAACCAAACGGATAATTCGAAGAGACTTGCAAAGATAACTCAATCATACATAAAAGAATTCAGAGAAGATTCAAATATTATTGATAGATAAGCTGGATCATAAACCCACAATTCGTCGGTCTCAACAAACACTGTTGGAAATATGCCCTAGAGGCAATAATAAAATGGTTATTATTGTATATTCTTGTTCATGATAATTGTCTATTGTTCATGCTATAATTGTATTAACTGGAAACCGTAATACATGTGTGAATACATAGACCACAACATGTCCCTAGTGACCTCTAGTTGACTAGCTCATTGATCAATAGATGGTTATGGTTTCCTGACCATGGACATTGGATGTCATTGATAATGGGATCACATCATTAGGAGAATGATGTGATGGACAAGACCCAATCCTAAGCATAGCACAAGATCGTGCAGTTCGTTTGCTAAGAGCTTTTCTTATGTCAAGTATCATTTCCTTAGACCATGAGATTGTGAAACTACCGGATACCGTAGGAGTGCTTTGGGTGTACCAAACGTCACAACGTAACTGGGTGGCTATAAAGGTGCACTACAGGTATATCCGAAAGTGTCTGTTGGGTTGGCACGAATCAAGACTGGGATTTGTCACTCCGTATGACGGAGAGGTATCTCTGGGCCCACTCGGTGATGCATCATCATAATGAGCTCAATGTGACTAAGTAGTTAGTCACGGGATCATGCATTATGGAACGAGTAAAGTGACTTGCTGGTAACGCGATTGAACAAGGTATAGGGATACCAACGATCGAATCTCGGGCAAGTAACATACCGATGGACAAAGGGAATTGTATACGGGATTAATTGAGTCCTCGACATCGTGGTTCATCCGATGAGATCATCGTGGAACATGTGGGAGCCAACATGGGTATCCAGATCCCGCTGTTGGTTATTGGCTGGAGAACGTCTCGGTCATGTCTGCATGGTTCCCGAACCCGTAGGGTCTACACACTTAAGGTTCGGTGACGCTAGAGTTGTTATGGGAAATAGTATGTGGTTATCGAAGGTAGTTCAGAGTACCGGATGTGATCCCGGACATCATGAGGAGTTACAGAATGGTCCGGGGGTGAAGATCGATATATTGGACGAAGGGTATTGGAGTCCAGAAGTGTTCCAGGGGTACCAGGCTATGGCCAGCATGATCGAAAGGTGTTTCGGGAGCCCCGACAAGTGTTGGAGGGCCTCATGGGCCAAAGGGGGAGGGGAAAACCAGCCCACTAAGGGGTGGTGCACCCCCCACACCATTTCCCACGTTATTTGGGGAGGTGGGGTGCCTCCACCTGGCTTGGGAGGCAATCCTCCACCTGCTTGGCTTGGGGGGCAAGTCTCCCTAGGATTTTCCCTAGGGAGATCCAATCTGCTTGGCCGCCGCCCCCTAGGGGAAACCCTAGGGCGCCTCCCCCTCTCCCCTTACCCCTATATATAGTGAAGGGGTGGGAGGGCAGCCGGACCTCTTCTCTGTTGCAGCCCTCCCTCCTCCTACATCTCCTCCTCCATAGTGCTTGGCGAAGCCCTGTTGGAGAACCACGAGCTCCACCAACACCAGGCCATCATGCTCTTGGAGTTCTCCCTCAACTTATCCTCTCCCCTTGCTGGATCAAGAAGGAGGAGACGTCCCCGGGTTGTACGTGTGTTGAACGCGGAGGCGCCGTCCGTCCGGCGCTAGATCAGATCTTCCGCGATTTGAATCGCCGCGAGTACGACTCCTTCAACCGCGTTCTTGTAACACTTACGCATCGCGATCTTCAAGGGTATGAAAATGCACTTCCTCTCTCTCGTTTCTAGAATCTCCATAGATTGATCTTGGTGATGCATAGAAAATTTTGAATTTCCGCTACGTTCCCCAATAGTGGCATCTTGAGCTAGGTCTATTGCGTAGATTCTATGCACGAGTAGAACACAAGTTGTTGTAGGCGTTGATTTTGTTCAATATGCTTACCGTTACTAGTCCTATATTGTTTAGACGGTATTGTGGGATGAAGCGGCCCGGACCGACCTTACACGTACACTTACGTGAGACAGGTTCCATCGACTGACATGCACTTGTTGCATAAGGTGGCTAGCGGGTGCCAGTCTCTCCCACTTTAGTCGGATCGGATTCGATGAAAACGGTCCTTATGAAGGGTAAATAGCAATTGACATATCACGTTGTGGTTTTGGCATAGGTAAGAAAAGTTCTTGCTAGAAACCTATAGCAGCCACGTAAAAACTTGCAACAACAATAGAGGACGTCTAACTTGTTTTTGGAGCATATGCCGCATGATGTGATATGGCCAAAGATGATGTGATGAATGAAATATATGTGATGTATGAGATTGATCATGTTCTTGTAATAGGAATCACGACTTGCATGTCGATGAGTATGACAACCGGCAGGAGCCATAGGAGTTGTCTTAATTTATTGTATGACCCGCGTGTCATTGAATAACGCCATGTAATTACTTTACTTTATTGCTAAACAGTTAGCCATAGAAGTATAAGTAATAGTTGGCGAGACAACTTCATGGAGACACGATGATGTAGATCATGATGATGGAGATCATGGTGTCATGCCGGTGATGATGATGATCATGGCGCCCCGAAGATGGAGATCAAAAGGAGCAAAATGATATTGGCCATATCATGTCACTATTTGATTGCATGAGATCTTTATCATGTGTTTACATCTTATTTGCTTAGAACGACGGTAGCATAAATAAGATGATCCCTCACTAAAATTTCAAGAAAGCGTTCCCCCTAACTGTGCACCGTTGCGAAAGTTCGTTGTTTCGAAGCACCACGTGATGATCGGGTGTGATAGATTCTAACATTCACATACAACGGGTGTAAGACAGATTTACACATGCAAAACACTTAGGTTGACTTGACGAGCCTAGCATGTACAGACATGGCCTCGGAACACGAGAGACCGAAAGGTCGAACATGAGTCGTATAGTAGATACGGTCAACATGAACATGTTCACCGATGATGACTAGTCCGTCTCACGTGATGATCGGACAGGGCCTAGTTGACTCGGATCATGTATCACTTAGATGACTAGAGGGATGCCTATCTGAGTGGGAGTTCATTAGATGAACTTAATTATCCTTAACATAGTCAAAAGGTCTTTGCAAATTATGTCGTAGCTCGCGTTTTAGTTCTACTGTTTTAGATATGTTCCTAGAGAAAATTTAGTTGAAAGTTGATAGTAGCAATTATGCGGACTGGGTCCGTAAACTGAGGATTATCCTCATTGCTGCGTAGAAGGCTTATGTCCTTAATGCACCGCTCGGTGTGCTGAACCTCGAACGTCGTCTGTGGATGTTGCGAACATCTGACATACACGTTTTGATGACTACGTGATAGTTCCGTAATGTTAAACAGTTTAGAATTGAGGCGCCGAAGACGATTTTTGAAACGTCGCAGAACATAGGGGATGTTCCAAGGGATGAAATTAGGATTCCAGGCTAGTTCCCACGTCAAGAGGTATGAGACCTCTGACGAGTTTCTTAGCCTACAAACTAAGGGAGAAAAGCTCAATCGTTGAGCTTGTACTCAGATTGTCTGGGTACAACAATCACTTGAATCGAGTGGGAGTTAATCTTCCAGATGAGATAGTGATGTTTCTCCAAAGTCATTGCCATGAAGCTACTAGAGCTTCGTGATGAACTATAACATATCAAGGATAGATATGATGATCCTTGAAATATTCGCGATGTTTGACACCGCGAAAGTAGAAATCAAGAAGGAGCATCAATTGTTGATGGTTAGTGAAACCACTAGTTTCAAGAAGGGCAAGGACAAGAAGGGATACTTCATGAAATGGCAAATCAGTTGCTGCTCTAGTGAAGAAACCCAAGGTTGAATCCAAACTCGAGACTAAGTGCTTCTGTAATGAGGGGAACGGTCACTGAAGCAGAACTACCCTAGATACTTGGTAGATGAGAAGGCTGGCAAGGTCAATAGAAGTATATTGGATATACATTATATTGATGTGTACTTTACTAGTACTCCTAGTAGCACCATGGTAATAGATATCGTTCAGTTGCTAAGTGTTAGTAACTCAAAATAAAAGGCTACGGAATAAACGGAGACTAGCTAAAGGTGAGGTGACGATATGTGTTGGAAGTATTTCCAAGGTTGATATTATCAAACATCGCACGCTCCCTCTACCATCGGGATTGGTGTTAAACCTAAGTAATTGTTATTTGGTGTTTGCGTTGAGCATAGACATGATTGGATTATGTCTATCGCAATATGGTTATTCATTTAAGGAGAATAATGGTTACTTTGTTTATTTGAATAATACCTTCAATGGTCTTGCACCTAAAATGAATGGTTTATTGAATCTCGATCGTAGTGATACACATGTTCATGCCAAAAGATATAAGATAGTAATGATAGTACCATATACTTGTGGCACTGCCATTTGAGTCATATTGGTATAAAACGCATGAAGAAGCTCTATGTTGATGGATCTTTGGACTCACACGTTTTTGAAAAGATTGATACATGCGAACCATGTCTATTGGTATATACGCATGAAGAAACTCCATGCAGATGGATCATTTGGACTCACTTGATTTTGAATCACTTGAGACATGCAAATCATACCACATGGGCAAGATGACTGAAAAGCCTCATTTTCAGTAAGATGGAACAAGAAAGCAACTTGTTGGAAGTAATACATTTTGATGTGTGCAGTCCAATGAGTGCTGAGGCACGTAGTGGATATCATTATGTTCTTACTTCACAGATGATTTGAGTAGATGTTGAGTATATTTACTTGATGAAACACAAGCCTGAATTATTGAAAGGTTCAAGTAATTCAGAGTGAAGTTGAAGATCTTCGTGACAAGAGGATAAAATGTCTATGATATGATCATAGAGATGAATATCTGAGTTGCGAGTTTGGTACACAATTAAGACATTGTGGAAATTGTTTCACAACTAACACCGCCTGGAACACCATACTGTGATGGTGTGTCCGAACATCATAGATGCACCCTATTGGATATGGGGCATACCATGATGTCTCTTATCAAATTACCACTATCGTTTATGGGTTAGGCGTTAGAGACAACCGCATTCACTTTAATAGGGCACCACGTAATTCCGTTGAGATGACACCGTGTGAACTATGGTTTAGAGAAAGCTAAGCTATCATTTCTTGAAAGTTTGGGGCTGCGACGCTTATGTGAAAAAGTTTCATCCTAGTAAGCTCGAACCCAAAACGGATAAATGCATCTTCATAGGTCACCCAAAACAGTTGGGTATACCTCCTATTTCAGATCTGGAAACAAACATAATTGTTTCTAGAAATGGGTCCTTTCTCGAGGAAAAGTTTCTCTCAAAAGAATTGAGTGGGAGGATGGTGGAGACTTGATGAGGTTAATGAACCATCATTTCAACCAGTGTGTAGCAGGGCACAGGAAGTGGTTCCTGTGGCACCTACACCAATTGAAGTGGAAGCTGATGATAGTGATCATGAAGCTTCAGATCAAGTCACTACAAAATCTCATAGGACGACAAGGACGCGTACTGCCTCAGAGTGGTACGGTAATCCTGTCTTGGAGGTCATGTTGCTAGACAACAATGAACCTACGAGCTATGGAGAAGCGATGGTGGGCCCAGATTCTGACAAATGGCTCAAGGCCATAAAATCCGAGAGAGGATCCATGTATGAAAACAAAGTGTGGACTTTGGAAGAACTACTTGATGGTCGTAAGGCTGTTGGGTACATATGGATTTCAAAAGGAAGACAGACAATGATGGTAATTGTCACCATTAATAAAGCTCGACTTGTCGCTAAGATGTTTTCCGACAAGTTCAAGGAGTTGACTACGATGAGACTTTCTCATTCGTAGCGATGCTAAGAGTCTGTTGGAATTATATTAGCAGTTACTACATTATTTATGAAATCTTGCAGATAGGATGTCAAAACATTGTTTCCTCGAAGAGTTGCTTGAGGAAAGGTTGTATGTGATACAACCAGAAGGTTTTTTTTTTCAATCCTAAAAGATGCTAACAAGTATGCAAAGCTCCAGCAATCCTTCTAAGGATTGGAGTAAGCATCTCGGAGTTGGAATATACGCTTTGATGAGATGATCAAAGATTTTGGGTTTATACAAAGTTTATGAGAAACTTGTATTTCCAAAGAAGTGAGTGGGAGCACTATAGAATTTCTGATGAGTATATGTTGTTAACATATTGTTGATCAGAAATGATGTAGAATTTCTCGACAGCATATAGGGTTATTTGAAAAGTGTTTTTCAATGGAAAACCTGGATTAAGCTACTTGAACAATGAGCATCAAAATCTATATGGATAGATCAAAAACGCTTAATACTACTTTCAAATAAATACATACCATGACAAGATTTTGAAGGAGTTCAAAATAGATCGGCAAAGAAGGAGTTCTTGGCTCTGTTATAAGGTGTGAATATTGAGTAATACTCAAGACATGACCACAGCAGAAGAGAGAGAAAGGATGAAGGTCCTCCCCTATGCTTCAGACGTAGGCTCTACAGTATGCTATGCTGTGTAACACACCTAAAGTGTGCCTTGCCATGAGTCAGTCAAGGGGTACAAGAGTGATCCAGGAATGAATCACAAGACAGCGGTCAAAGTTATCCTTAGTAACTAGCGGACTAAGGAATTTTCTCGATTATGAAGGTGGTAAAAGAGTTTGTCGTAAAGGGTTACGTCGATGCAAACTTTGATACAAATCTGGATGACTATGAGTAGTAAACCGGATTCATATAGTAGAACAGTTATTTGGAATAGCTCCAAATAGCGCGTGGTAGCTGCATCTACAAGATGACATAGAGATTTGTAAAGCACACACGGATCTGAAAGGTTCAAACCCGTTGACTAATAACCTCTCTCACAAGCGAGATATGATTCAACCCCATGGGTGTTGGATTCATTACAATCACATAGTGATGTGAACTAGATTATTGACTCTAGTGCAAGTGGGAGACTGTTGGAAATATGCCCTAGAGGCAATAATAAAATGGTTATTATTGTATTTCCTTGTTCATGATAATTGTCTATTGTTCATGCTATAATTGTATTAACTGGAAACCGTAATACATGTGTGAATACATAGACCACAACATGTCCCTAGTGAGCCTCTAGTTGACTAGCTCGTTGATCAATAGATGGTTATGGTTTCCTGACCATGGACATTGGATGTCATTGATAACGGGATCACATCATTGGGAGAATGATGTGATGGACAAGACCCAATCCTAAGCATAGCACAAGATCGTGTAGTTCATTTGCTAAGAGCTTTTCTTATGTCAAGTATCATTTCCTTAGACCATGAGATTGTGCAACTCCTGGATACCGTAGGAGTGCTTTGGGTGTACCAAACGTCAGAATGTAACTGGGTGGCTATAAAGGTGCACTACAGGTATCTCCGAAAGTGTCTGTTGGGTTGGCACGAATCGAGACTGGGATTTGTCACTCCATATTACGGAGAGGTATCTCTGGGCCCACTCGGTGATGCATCATCATAATGAGCTCAATGTGACTAAGTAGTTAGTCATGGGATCATGCATTATGGAACGAGTAAAGTGACTTGCTGGTAACGAGATTGACCAAGGTATAGGGATACCGACGATCGAATCTCGGGCAAGTAACATACCGATGGACAAAGGGAATTGTATATGGGATTAATTGAATCCTCGACATCGTGGTTCATCCAATGAGATCATCGTGGAACATGTGGGAGCCAACATGGGTATCCAGATCCCGTTGTTGCTTATTGGCTGGAGAACGTCTCGGTCATGTCTGCATGGTTCCCGAACCCGTAGGGTCTACACACTTAAGGTTTGGTGACGCTAGAGTTGTTATGGGAAATAGTATGTGGTTACCGAAGGTAGTTTGGAGTACTGGATGTGATCCCAGACGTCACGAGGAGTAACGGAATGGTCCGGCGGTGAAGATCGATATATTGGACGAAGGGTATTGGAGTCCGAAAGTGTTTCGGGGGTACCAGGCTATGGCCAGCATGACCGAAAGGTGTTTCGGGAGCCCCGACAAGTGTTGGAGGGCCTCATGGGCCAAAGGGGAAGGGGAAAACCAGCCCACTAAGGGGTGGTGCGCCCCCCACACCCTTTCCCATGTTATTTGGGGAGGTGGGGTGCCTCCACCTGGCTTGGGAGGCAATCCTCCACCTACTTGGCTTGGGGGGCAAGTCTCCCTAAGATTTTCCCTAGGGAGATCCAATCTGCTTGGCTGCCGCCCCCTAGGGGAAACCCTAGGGCGCCTCCCCCTCTCCCCTTGCCCCTATATATAGTGAAGGGGTGCGAGGGCAGCCGGACCTCTTCTCTGGCGCAGCCCTCCCTCCTCCTACATCTCCTCCTCCATAGTGCTTGGCGAAGCCCTGTTGGAGAACCACGAGCTCCACCAACACCACGCCATCGTGTTGTTGGAGTTCTCCCTCAACTTATCCTCTCCCCTTGCTGGATCAAGAAGGAGGAGACGTCCCCGGGCTGTACGTGTGTTGAACGCGGAGGCGCCGTCCGTCCGGCGCTAGATCGGATCTTCCGTGATTTGAATCGCCGCGAGTATGACTCCATCAACCGCGTTCTTGTAACGCTTCCGCATCGCGATCTTCAAGGGTATGAAGATGCACTCCCTCTCTCTCGTTGCTAGAATCTCCATAGATTGATCTTGGTGATGCGTAGAAAATTTTGAATTTCTACTACGTTCCCCAACAAACACACCGCAAAAAGAAGATTACATCGAATAGATCTCCACAAGAGAGGGGGAGAACATTGTATTGAGATCCAAAAAGAGAGAAGAAGCCATCTAGCTACTAGCTATGGACCCGAAGGTCTGAAGTAAACTACTCACACTTCATCGGAGAGGCTATGGTGTTGATGTAGAAGCCCTGCATGGTAGATGCCCCCTCCGGCGGAGCTCCGGAACAGGCCCCAAGATGGGATCTCGTGGATACAGAAAGTTGTGGCGGTCGAATTAGGTTTTTGGCTCCGTATTTGATCTAACGGGGGTACGTAGGTATATGTAGGAGGAAGGAGTACGTCGGTGGAGCAACAGGGGGCCCACGAGGCAGGGGGCGCGCCCAGGGGGCGCCCCCCACCCTCGTGACCTCCTCGGTTATTCCTTGGAGCAGGGTCCAAGTCTCCTGGATCACGTTCGGTGAGAAAATCACGTTCCCGAAGGTTTCATTCCATTTGGACTCCGTTTGATATTCTGTTTCTTCGAAATACTGAAATAGGCAAAAAACAGCAATTCTGGGCCGGGCCTCCGGTTAATAGGTTAGTCCCAAAAACAATATAAAAGTGGAAAATAAAGCCCAATATAGTCCAAAACAGTAGATAAAGTAGCATGGAGCAATCAAAAATTATAGATACGTTGGAGACGTATCAACATCCCCAAGCTTAATTCCTGCTCGTCCTCGAGTAGGTAAAAGATAAAAAAGAATTTTTGATGCGGAGTGATACTTTGGCATAATTTCAATGTAAATCTTCTTAATTATGGTATGAATATTCAGGTCCGAAAGATTCAAGACAAAAGTTCATATTGACATAAAAGTAATAATACTTCAAGCGTACTAATCAAAGCAATCATGTCTTCTCAAAATAGCATGGTTAAAGAAAGTTATCCCTACAAAATCATATAGTATGGCTATGCTCTATCTTCATCACACAAAGTATTTAATCATGCACAGCCCTGATGACGAGCCAAGCAATTGTTTCATACTTTAATAATCTCAAACTTTTTCAACTTTCACGCAATACATGAGCGTGAGCCATGGACATAGCACTATAGGTGGAATAGAATGGTGGTTGTGGAGAAGACAAAAAAGGAGAAGATAGTCTCACGTCAACTAGGCGTATCAATGGGCTATGGAGATGCCCATCAATAGATATTGATGTGAGTGAGTAGGGATTGCCATGCAACGGATGCACTAGAGCTATAAGTATATGAAAGCTCAACAAAAGGAACTAAGTGGGTGTGCATCCAACTTGCTTGCTCACGAAGACCTAGGGCACTTTTGAGGAAGCCCATCATTGGAATATACAAGCCAAGTTCTATAATGAAAAATTCCCACTAGTATATGAAAGTGACAACATATGAGACTCTCTATCATGAAGATCATGGTGCTACTTTGAAGCACAAGTGTGGTAAAAGGATAGTAGCATTGTCCCTTCTCTCTTTTTCTCTCATTTTTTTGGTGGGCTTCTTTGGCCTTTTTTTTATTTGGGCTTCTTTGGCCTCTTTTATTTTTCATAAAGTCCGGAGTCTCATCCCAACTTATGGGGGAATCATAGTCTCCATCATCCTTTCCTCACTGGGACAATGCTCTAATAATGATGATCATCACAGTTTCATTTTTTCTTACAACTCAACAATTACAACTCGACACTAGAACAAAATATGACTCTATATGAATGCCTCCGGCAGTGTACCGGGATATGCAATGAATCAAGAGTGACATGTATGAAAGAATTATGAACGATGGCTTTGCCACAAATACAATGTCAACTACATGTTCATGCAAAAAGCAATATGACAAAAGTAATGTGTGTCATATGAACGGAATGGTGGAAAGTTGCATGGCAATATATCTCAGAATGGCTATGGAAATGCCATGATAGGTAGGTATGGTGGCTATTTTGAGGAAGGTATATGGTGGGTGTATGATACCGGCGAAAAGTGTGCGGTATTAGAGAGGCTAGCAAGGGTGGAAGGGTGAGAGTGCGTATAATCCATGGACTCAACATTAATCAAAAGAACTCATGCACTTGTTGCAAAAATTTAGAAGTCATCAAAAACCAAAGCACTAAACGCATACTCCTAGGGGGATAGATTGGTAGGAAAAGACCATCGCTCCTCCCCGACTGCCACTCATAAGGAATACAATCAATAAATAAAATTGTGCTCCGACTTCATCACAAAGCGGTTCACCATACGTGCATGCTACGGGAATCACAAACTTCAACACAAGCATTCTTTAAATTCATAATCAACCTAACTAGCATTGCTTTGATATTATCACCTCCATATCTCAAAACAATTATCTAGCATCAAACTTATCTTAGTATTCAACGCATTCAAAAGAAAGTTTCACATATCTTGAATACCAAGTATATTATCTTTAAGCAAATTACCATGCTATTAACAACTCTCAAAATAATCTAAGTGAAGCATGAGAGATCAATAGTTTCTTTAAAACAAATCCACCACCATGCTCTAAAAGATCTAAGTGAAGTACTAGAGCAAAAATTATTACGCTCAAAAGATATAAGTGAAGCACTATGAGCAAAACTATCAAGCTCAAAAAATATAAGTGAAGCACATAGAGTATTCTAGCAAATTCCAAATCATGTATGGCTCTCTAAAAATGTGTGTACAGCAAGGATGATTGTGGTAAACTAACAAGCCAAGACGCAAATAATACAAGACGCTCCAAGCAAAACACATAACATGTGGTGAATAAAAATACAGCTCCAAGTAAATTACCGATGGAAGTAGAAGAAAGAGGGGATGCCTTCCGGAGCATCCCCAAGCTTTTACTCCTTGGTGTCCTTGGATTATCTTGGGGGTGCCATGGGCATCCCCAATCTTAGTCTCTTGCCACTCCTTGTTCCATAATCCATCAAAAGAATTCACCCAAAACTTGAAAACTTCACAATACAAAACTCAATAGAAATCTCGTGAGCTCCGTTAGTGAAAGAAAACAAAAGACTACTTTAAGGTACTGTAATGAACTCATTATTTATTTATATTGGTGTTAAACCTACTGTATTCCAACTTCCTTATGGTTTATAAACTAATTTATTAGCCATAGATGCATTGAAATAAGCAAACAACACACGAAAAACAGAATCTGTCAAAAACAGAACAGTCTGTAGCAATCTGTAACTAACGCAAACTTATGGAACTCTAAAAATTCTACCAAAATGGTAAGTACTGGAAAATTTGTTTATTAATCAGCAGAAAAAAGAATCAATGCAAAAGGATGTTTCTGTGATTTATTGAATTTTTTCTCGTGAGCGCAAAGTTTCTGTTTTTCAGCAGAATCAAATCAACTATCATCATAGCTTATCCTATAGGTTCTACTTGGCACAAACACTAATTAAAATATAAAACCACATCCAAACAGAGGATATATGGATTATTTATTCCTAAACATAAGCAAAACAAAAAGATAAAAAATAAAATTGGGTTGCCTCCCAACGAGCGCTATCATTTAACGCCCCTAGCTAGGCATTGATAATTTTAATGATGCTCACATGAAAGACAAGAATTGAAGCACAAAGAGAGCATCGTGAAACACGTGAAAAACACATCTAAGTATAACATACCTACTATGCATAGGCATATTATAATCAAACAAATTTGCAAGGCAAGCAAAAACTAGCATATGCAAGGAAGAAGAAAGAGACGATAGCAATCTCAACATGACAAGAGGTAATTTAGCAACATGAAAATTTCTACAACCATATTTTCCTCTCTCATAATAATTACATGTAGGATCATAAGCAAATTCAACAATATAGGTATCACATAAAATATTTTCAACACGATCCACATGCATGCAAAGTTGACACTCTTCTGAAATAGTGGGATTAACATTAACTAAAGTCATGACCTCTCCAAACCCACTTCTATCAAAAAATTCATAAGATTGAATATTCTCCAAATATGTGGGATCTAGAGTTGACACTCTTCCAAACCCACTTTCAATAGGGACATTTACATCTGTGCCCCTAACTCGAACCCACTACTCAGATTTGCCCCTAATTTTGAAGCATGCTCAAATTTGCCCCTCCGCCGTTAAGTCACTACTCAGAATGCCCTTCCGTACAGTACTGTAGCACTTTCCATCCACTACTGTAGCACTTTCCGTCTGCTACAGTACACATGGGCCTCTGACGGTCAAAGGCCTTTGACTGGACAGAAGGGCATTTCTGAGTAGCGACTTAACGGCAGAGGGGCAAATTTGAGCATGCTTTGAAATTAGGGGCAAATCTGAGTAGGTGGTTCGAGTTAGGGGCAGAAATGCAAATGGCCCCTTTCAATATTATTGCAAACAATATTATCAATCTCATATTCATCATGGGGATTAAATAAATTTTCAAGATCATAAGAAGAATCGCCCCAATCATGATCATTGCAACAAGTAGTAGACATAGGAAAACTAGCATCCCCAAGCTTAGGGTTTTGCATATTATTAGCAGAATTGACATCAAGAGAATTTATAGTAAAATCATTTAAATCATGCTTTTCGTTGAGGGAGCTATCAAGCATGGGTGCAATAGCAACGATCTCATTTTTAACATAAGGAACTATAGCAAATTCGTCTTCATAAATATTGGCTTCATGGCCACAAGAATAGCAAGCATCATGTTCATCAAGGGATATTTCAATCAAATCATCGGAATCATCATTATCTATAGATTCATGCATATCATTATTTTCTTCCAAAGAAACGGTCATTATTTCAATAAATTCTTGGACATAGACATTATGAGCAAGGTTTTCATTGCAATATTTAAGTATGACGGAATTTTCAGATTTGTTGAGAGTAAAATCATACTTTTCAATCAAAGAAGCAACTTCATGAGCACCCTTAAAAACGACAAATTATTCAATTTGTTTGATATCATAGTAACTATAAACACCCTTTGCATAAGAAGATAAGATTTAATTATCATTGAACTCACATAGGTAGGGAAGGTGTTTTTTAGGGTTCTTAGAGCAACAAGTAAAATCACACATTTCACAAAGATTCCAAGCATAGCATAGCAAACTATTTATATGATACCATAAGAGTCTCCCTTTTTCAGACAAACGATGATGCACAAAATGAGCATGCTCATCTAAAGATTTCCCATCAACTAGGCTAGTTGGGGTTTCAGCACGAGCGCATAAGGATCAAAGATGATCCAAGTAGAACACTTTAAGTGGATCCATATCAATAGATTTTTAGCAAGCAAAGATGCAAGTATATAGAAGGCACAAGGAAACACAAACAAAGTTACATACGGGAAGAAGGCAAACGAAAAAGAGAGGGCGAATAAAACGGCAAGGGTGAAGTGGGGGAGAGGAAAACGAGAGGCAAATGGCAAATAATGTAATGCGAGAGATAGGGATTGTGATGGGTACTTGGTATGGTTGACTTTTGCGCAAACTCCCCGGCAACGGCGCCAAAAATTCTTCTTGCTACCTCTTGAGCACTGCGTTGGATTTCCCCGAAGATGAGAGGATGATGCAGTAAAGTAGCGTAAGTATTTCCCTCAGTTTTTGAGAACCAAGGTATCAATCCAGTAGGAGATCACGCACGAGTCCCTCATACCTACACAAAACGATAGCTACTCGCAACCAACGTGATTAGGGGTTGTCAATCCCTTCAGGTCACTTACGAGGGTGAGATCTGATAGAGATGATAAATAATATTTTTGGTATTTTTGATATAGAGATGCAAAGTAAAAAGTAAAAGGCAAAGTAAAAACAAAGCAAGTAATAAAGTAATGGAGATTGATATGATGAGAATAGACCCGGGGGCCATAGGTTTCACTAGTGGCTTCTCTCAAGAGCATAAATATTCTACGGTGGGTGAACAAATTGCTGTTGAGCAATTGATAGAAAAGTGAATAATTATGATGTTATCTAGGTATGATCATGTGTATAGGCATCACGTCCGAGACAAGTAGATCGAAACGATTCTGCATCTACTACTATTACTCCACTCATCGACCGCTATCCAGCATGCATCTAGAGTATTAAGTTAAAAACAGAGTAACGCCTTAAGCAAGATGACATGATATAGAGGGATAAATTCATGCAATATGATAAAAAAACCCATCTTGTTATCCTCGATGGCAACAATACAATACGTGCCTTGCTGCCCCTGTTGTCACTGGGTAAGGACACCGCAAGATTGAACCCAAAGCTAAACACTTCTCCCATTGCAAGAACTACCAATCTAGTTGGCCAAACCAAACGGATAATTCGAAGAGACTTGCAAATATAACTCAATCATACATAAAAGAATTCAGAGAAGATTCAAATATTATTCATAGATAAGCTGGATCATAAACCCACAATTCATCGGTCTCAACAAACACACCGCAAAAAGAAGATTACATCGAATAGATCTCCACAAGAGAGGGGGAGAACATTGTATTGAGATCCAAAAAGAGAGAAGAAGCCATCTAGCTACTAGCTATGGACCCGAAGGTCTGAAGTAAACTACTCACACTTCATCGGAGAGGCTATGGTGTTGATGTAGAAGCCCTCCATGGTAGATGCCCCCTCCAACGGAGCTCCGGAACAGGCCACAAGATGGGATCTCATGGATACAGAAAGTTGCGGCGGTGGAATTAGGTTTTTGGATCCGTATTTGATTTGACGGGGGTACGTAGGTATATGTAGGAGGAAGGAGTACGTCGGTGGAGCAACAGTGGGCCCACGAGGCAGGGGGCGCGACCAGGGGGTGCACCCCCCACCCTCGTGACCTCCTCGGTTATTCCTTGGAGCAGGGTCCAAGTCTCCTGGATCATGTTCGGTGAGAAAATCACGTTCCCGAAGGTTTCATTCCGTTTGGACTCTGTTTGATATTCTGTTTCTTCAAAATACTGAAATGGGCAAAAAAACAACAATTCTGGGCCGGGCCTCCGGTTAATAGGTTAGTCCCAAAAATAATATAAAAGTGGAAAATAAAGCCCAATATAGTCCAAAACAGTAGATAAAGTAGCATGGAGAAATCAAAAATTATAGATACATTGGAGACGTATCAGTGCACCCCCCTTAGGCCTCCCCCTGCGCCCCCCTTAGGCCTCCCCCCCAGGGCCCCTATATAAAGAGGGGGGAGGGAGGGCTGCACACCCTAGTCCCTGGTGCCTCCCTCTCCCCCCGCAACACCTCTCCCTCTCGCTGAGCTTGGCGAAGCCCTGCCGAGATTCCCCGCTAGTTCCACCACCACGCCGTCATGCTGTTGGATCTCCATCAACCTCTCCTTCCCCCTTGCTAGATCAAGAAGGAGGAGACGTCTTCCCCAACCGTACGTGTGTTGAACGCGGAGGTGCCGTCCGTTCGGCACTAGGATATTCGGTGATTTGGATCACGACGAGTACGACTCCATCAACCCTGTTCTCTTGAATGCTTCCGCTCATGATCTACAAGGGTATGTAGATGCACTCCTCTCTCTCGTTGCTAGATGACTCCATAGATTGATCTTAGTGAAGCGTAGAAATTTTTTATTTTCTACAACGTTCCCCAACAGGACACATCTGTTTCGGCAACAATTATGATGGTTCTCACATGTTTCACGGGCACACAAAAGTAGTAGCAGTTCCCATAGACGGATTCAAACAGAGTACTGGCCCCAGAGGGGTTGATAACAGGCAAGGTTCGGATAATTATACACAATCCAAACTACTATTAAACACTAGCTGGGGCAACTATTTCATGCCTCGATCTAATTTGGGCTAGACACAAGACGAACCTTGCCATGAACATCATCGAGGATGTCCCGCAGCAGCTCAATCCTGTGAACCTTCTTGAAGACAACCTTGTGCCCTTCCACTGATAAACTTGTTTGTGGAGGCATGCCATGTCATCTTCCTGCGTAAGCTTGACAAGAACAGTATGCCTCACAAACGAAGGAGTAGCTTTGAACTTCTTGTGCTTCAGTACACCCTGGACAACACGCCTGACAACAGTGAGGCTGGAATACAAATCTTCATTGGTATAAGCGCAAATGGCTTCCAGGATCCAACAGCCTAAGAACTCTGTTTTCCCAGTGTGTGTATTCAGGTCATCCGCCTCATAGCGAGTGACATGTACAACCACACAATCCTTGTCTGCATCAGGGTTCTAATTGAAACAGAAACAAATTCTGAATTACTTTTCAGTATAAGAAACAAAAGTTATTTAAACCACTATGTATAGCATGGCATCGAAGCTAATAAAATTTGGCATTATTAATCACCACATACTTAGATGAAAAACCACAATCGAGATCGGCAAAGAAGAAAATCACCTTGGGCAGCTCAGCGGGGGAGCTCTCTGTCTCGTGAGGATCAGCCTCCCGCGTCTGCTCCAATATCGGCAGATCTTTGCCTGGTTCTCTTTGGTCCATCATGAAACTGACGAATACTAGGAGACCACTGAAAGGAAAACACAATCGTAATGACAATGAAACAAAAAAGAAAGTGAGGATCAGTTACTGCTTTGCAAAATTTCTTTTTTTTTCTCTGAAGGAAAATATACCAACATCACGGATCCGCTTACCTTCCCTTCGTTGGGAGAGAAGAACAGTGGCAGATGCGAGTGTTGCCTTTCTTGAAGACGGTGAGGGAGAAGGGGATTCAGCGAAGAGTGAAATGATGGTTGCTTCGTCTGTCAAACTTAGACTGCGGGGAGGTGGGGTTTTGTGATACGATCGCTCATTACTGCTGTGCTACGACCGGGGTGACTCTCCCCCTGCATACTGCCTTCTAATTTGGTGGATGGCAATTGGGCCCGCGCGCTGCATGGCCCGCATGTCAGTGAACAAAAGTATAACGACATTCGGTAGAGTGAGACGTTTCAATGACCTAGGAGGAGCCAGAAGCGGTAGAGTGTCTCCACTGTACTAGTAGTAATTGTTTTTCCGGGTAGCTGTAGAGTGTCTCCACTGTACTAGTAGTAATTGTTTCTCTGGGCCCAAGACAAAACAGCCCATCCACACTAGTAAATAGTAAAATCAATTCAAAAGCCCTATATTTAGTGAATGAGAGGCGCTACCCACACCCAGCACACTGATACGTCCATTTTGCATCATGCTTTTATATCAATATTTATTGCATTATGGGCTGTTATTTCATGTTATGTCACAATACTTATGGCTATTCTCTCTTATTTTACAAGGTTTACCATGAAGAGGGGGAATGCCGGCAGCGGGGATTCTGGCTGGAAAAGGAGCAAATATTGGAAACCTATTCTTCACAGCTCCAAAAGTCCCGCAACTCCACGGAAGTCATTTTTGGATTTAATAAGAATTATTGGGCAAAGAAAGTACCTAAGGGGGCCCACACCCTGGCCAGGAGGGTGGGGGGCGTGCCCCCCCTATAGGGCGCGCCCCCCTGTCTCTTGGGCCCCCTGGTGGCCCCTCGGTGCCCATCTTCTGCTATATGACGTGTTTTATCCTGGAAAAAATCATAGGCAAGCTCACGAGATGAAACTCAGTCGCCACGAGGCGGAACCTTGGCGGAACCATTCTAGGGCTCCGGCAGAGCTGTTTTGCCGGGGAAACTTCCCTCCGGGAGGGGGAAATCATCACCAACGATCCTCTCATCGGGAGGGGGTCAATCTCCATCAACATCTTCACCAGCACCATCTCCTCTCCAAACCCTAGTTCAGCTCTTGTATCCAATCTTGTATCAAAACCACAAATTGGTACCTGTGGGTTGCTAGTAGTGTTGATTACTCCTTGTAGTTGATGCTAATTGGTTTACTTGGTGGAAGATCATATGTTCAGATCCTTTATGCATATTATTACCCCTCTGATTATGAACATGAATATGTTTTGTGAGTAGTTACGTTTGTCCTGAGGACATGGGGTGAAGTCTTGCTATTAGTAGTCATGTGAATTTGGTATTCGTTCGATATTTTGATGATATGCATGTTGTCTATCCTCTAGTGGTGTTATGTGAACGTCTTCTACATGACACTTCACCATTATTTGGGCCTAGAGGAAGGCATTGGGAAGTACTAAGTAGATGATGGGTTGCTAGAGTGACAGAAGCTTAAACCCTAGTTTATGCGTTGCTTCGTAAGGGGCTGATTTGGATCCATATGTTTCATGTTGTGGTTACCTTAATACTTCTTTTGTAGTTGCGGATGCTTTCAATAGGGGTTAATCATAAGTGGGATGCTTGTCCAAGTAAGGGCAGTACCCAAGCACCGGTCCACCCACATATCAAATTATCAAAGTACCGAACACGAATCATATGAGCGTGATGAAACTAGCTTGACTATAATTCCCAAGTGTCCTCGGGAGCGCTTTTCTCATTATAAGAAGTTGTCCAGGCTTGTCCTTTGCTACAAAAAGGATTGGGCCACCTTGCTGCACCTTATTTACTTTCCTTGCTTGTTACTCGTTACAAATTATCTTATCATAAAACTATCTATTACCTACAATTTCAGTGCTTGCAGAGAATACCTTACTGAAAACCGATTGTCATTTCCTTCTGCTCCTCGTTGGGTTCGACACTCTTACTTATCGAAAGGACTACAATAGATCCCCTATACTTGTGGGTCATCGAGAATCTTTTCTGGCGCCGTTGCCGGGGAGTGAACCACCTTTGGTGAGTGGAACTTGGTAAGGAGACATTTATATAGTGTGCTGAAATTTTCTGTCACTTGTTACTATGGAAACTAATCCTTTTAGGGGCTTGTTCGGAGCATCTTCGCCCCAACCAGTAGAGCAAAGAGTTGCTCCTCAACCTACTGAACCTACTGAAAATGTTTACTTTGAAATTCCCTCGGCTATGATAGAGAAACTGCTAGCTAATCCCTTCGCACGAGATGGAACATAGCATCCCGATTTACACCTTATCTTTGTGGATTATTTAAGCTTGTAGGTATTCCCGATGATGTTTTTAAGAGGAAGGTCTTCCCTTTATCTTTGAAGGGAGATGCATTGACATGGTATAGGCTATGTGATGATACGAGATCTTGGAACTATAAACGATTGAAGTTGGAATTTCACCAGAAGTTCTATCCTATGCATTTTGTTCAACGTGATCGTAGTTACATATATAATTTCTGGCCTCGCGAAGGAGAAAGCATCGCTCAAGCTTGGGGGAGGCTTAACTCAATGTTATATTCATGCCCCAATCATGAGCTCTCAAGATAAATGAGTATTCAAAAATTTTATGCTCGGCTTTCTCTCAATGATCGCACCATGCTCGATACTTCCTGTGCTGGTTCTTATATGCTGAAGACTACTGAATTCAAGTGGGACTTATTGGAAAGAATTAAACGCAACTCTGAAGATTGGGGTTCCGACGATGGTAAGGAGTCAGGTATAACACCTAAGTTTGATTGTGTTAAAAAATTTATGGATACCGATGCTTTTCGAGGATTTAGCGCTAAATATGGACTTGACTCTGAGATAGTAGCTTCTTTCTGTGAATCTTTTGTTGCTCACGTTGATCTCCCTAAGGAGAAGTGGTTTAAATATAATCCTCCCATTGAAGTAAAAGTAGTTGCACCTATTACAGTTGAAGAAAAGACTATTACTTATAATGATCCTATTGTTCCTACTACTTATGTTGAGAAGCCACCTTTCCCTGTTAGAATAAAGGATCATGCTAAAGCTTCAACTGTTGTTTGTAAGAGTAATACTAGAACTTATACACCTCTGGAGCAAATTAAAGTTGAACCTAGTATTTCTATGGTTAAAGATCTCTTGGATGATAATATAGATGGGCATGTTATCTATTTCTGTGATGAAGCTGCTAATATTGCAAAACCAGATGCTAAGATACATAGACCTGTTGTAGGCATGCCTATTATTTCTGTTAAAATAGGAGATCATTGTTATCATGGCTTATGTGATATGGGTGCTAGTGCTAGTGCAATACCCTATGACTTATATAAAGAAATTATGCACGATATTACACCCGCTGAGTTGGAAGATATTGATGTTACCATTAAGCTTGCCAATAGAGATACAATTAAGCCTTTTGGGATTGTTAGAGATGTTGAAGTCTTGTGTGGGAAGGTCAAATACCCTGCTGGTTTCCTTGTTTTGGGTTTCAGAGCAGGAAGAGGAAAGATTATTGAAAACTCTGAAGAAGCACCGTGCTGCTATTGGGTATACTCTAGATGATCTTAAGGGCATTAGTCCCACTCTATGCCAACACAAAATTAAAGTGGAAAAAGATACCAAACCGGTTAGGGATCCTCAACGACGATTAAACCCTAAGATGAAAGAAGTGGTAAGAAAGGAGACATTAAAGCTCCTTGAGGCAGGTATAATTTATCACGTTGTTGATAGTGAATGGGTAAGCCATGTCCATTGTGTCCCGAAAAAGGGAGGTATTACTGTTGTTCCTAATGATAAAGATGAATTGATTCCGCAAAGAATTATTACAGGTTATAGGATGGTAATTGATTTCCGTAAGTTAAATAAAGCCACTAAGAAAGATCATTACCCTTTACCTTTTATTGACCAAATGCTAGAAAGACTATCCAAACATACACATTTCTGCTTTCTAGATGGTTATTCTGGTTTCTCTCAAATACCCGTGTTAGCGAAAGATCAATCAAAAACTACTTTTACTTGCCCTTTCGGTACATTTGCTTATAGACGTATGCATTTTGGTTTATGTAATGCACCTGCTACCTTTCAAAGATGCATGATGGCTATATTCTCTGATTTTTGTGAAAAGATATGTGAGGTATTCATGGATTATTTCTCCGTTTATGGATCCTCTTTTGATGATTTCTTGGGCAACCTCGATCGAGTTTTGCAGAGATGTGAAGACACTAGTCTCGTCCTAAATAGGGAAAAGTGTCACTTTATGGTTAATGAAGGCATTTTCTTGGGGCATAAAATTTCTGAAAGAGGTATTGAAGTTGATAAAGCTAAAGTTGATGCTATTGAAAAGATGCCATGTCCCAAGGACATTAAAGGTATAAGAAGTTTCCTTGGTCATGTCGGTTTTTATAGGAGGTTCATTAAGGACTTTTCTAAAATCTCTAGGCCTCTGACTAATTTATTGCAAAAAGATATTCCGTTTGTCTTTGATGATGATTGTGTAGAAGCATTTGAAATACTTAAGAAAGCTTTGATCACTGCACCCGTTGTTCAGCCACCTGATTGGAATTTACCTTTTGAAATTATGTGTGATGCTAGTGATTATGCTGTAGGTGTTGTTCTAGGGCAGAGAGTTGATAAGAAATTAAATGTTATTCAATATACTAGTAAGACTCTTGATTCTGCCCAGAGAAATTATGCTACTATTGAAAAAGAATTCTTAGCAGTTGTATTTGCTTGTGATAAGTTCAGACCTTACATTGTTGATTCTAAAGTTACTATTCACACTGATCATGCTGCTATTAAATATCTTATGGAAAAGAAAGATGCTAAACCTAGACTTATTAGATGGGTTCTCTTGCTTCAAGAATTTGATTTGCATATTATTGATAGAAAGGGAGCTGAGAACCCCGTTGCAGACAAATTGTCTAGGCTAAATAATGTTCTTCATGACCCACTACGTATTGATGATAGCTTTCCTGATGAACCATTAGCGGTCATTAACGCTTCTCGTACTACTCCATGGTATGCTGATTATGCTAATTACATTGTTGCTAAATTTACACCACCTAGTTTCACATACCGGCAAAAGAAAAAGTTCTTTTATGATTTAAGACATTACTTCTGGGATGACCCACACCTATATAAAGAAGGAGTAGATGGTGTTATTGGACGTTGTGTACCTGAGCATGAACCGGAACAGATCATGCGCAAGTGTCACTCTGAATCATATGGAGGATACCACTCTAGAGACAGAACTGCACATAAGGTATTGCAATCCGGTTTTTATTGGCCTACTCTCTTCAAAGATGCCCGTAAGTTTGTCTTGTCTTGTGATGAATGTCAAAGAATTGGTAATATTAGTAGACATCAAGAAATGCCTATAAATTATTCTCTTGTTATTGAACCATTTGATGTTTGGGGCTTTGATTATATGGGACCTTTTCCTGCCTCTAATGGATATGCACATATTTTAGTTGTTGTTGATTACGTTACTAAGTGGGTAGAAGCTATTCCAACTAGTAGTGCTGATCATAACACCTCTATTAAGATGCTTAAAGAAGTTATTTTTCTGAGGTTTGGAGTCCCTAGATATCTTATGACTGATGGTGGTTCACATTTTATTCATGGTGCTTTCCGTAAAATGCTTGCTAAGTATGATGTTAATCATACAATTGCATCCCCTTATCACCCACAGTCTAGTGGTCAAGTAGAGTTAAGTAATAGAAAGCTCAAATTAATTTTGCAAAAGACTGTTAATAGGTCTAGAAAGAATTGGTCCAAGAAACTTGATGATGAATTATGGGCCTATAGAACTGCATATAAAAATCCTATGGGTATGTCTCTGTATAAGATGGTTTATGGAAAAGCGTGTCACTTACCTCCTAAACTTGAACATAAGGCATATTGGGCCATTAAAGAGCTCAACTATGATTTTAAACTTGCCGGTGAGAAAAGGTTATTTGACATTAGCTCACTTGATGAATGGAGAACCCAAGCATATGAAAATGCCAAGCTATTTAAAGAAAAAGTTAAAAGATGGCATGACAAAAGTATACAGACGTGAGAATTTAATGTAGGTGATTATGTGTTGCTATTCAACTCTCGTTTAAGATTTTTTGCAGGAAAACTTCTCCCTAAATGGGAAGGTCCTTACGTTATTGAGGAGGTCTATCGTTCCGGTGCCATAAAAATCAACAACTTCGAAGGCACAAGTCTGAGGGTGGTGAACGGTCAAAGAATCAAACATTATATCTCAGGTAATCCTATTAATGTTGAAACTAATATTATTGAAATCGTAACCCCGGAGGAATACATAAGGGACACTTTCCAGAATGTTTCAGACTCCGAAAAGGACTAGGTATGTGGTACGGTAAGTAAACCGACTCCAAAACAATTCTAATGGCAATTTTCCTCCATTTTGGAATATTTAAACATTTATGGAAGATAGAAGTAATCTGGGAAGGACACGAGGCATCCACGAGGGTGGAGGGCACCCCCCCCCCTACAGGGCGCGCCCCCTGTCTCCTGGGCACCTCGTGTGCCTCCCGGACTCCGTTTTCTTGCACGTTACGTATTTTGGTCGGTAAAAATTCATTATATAATCTTCCGAAAGTTTTGACCATCGTATCACGCAAAAATATTCTATTTTCGTTTTGAGCTATTCCCGTCGCAGATTTAGAGCAATATGTCATCTCAGGATTCAGAGGGAGAAAGCTATGTGGCTGATTACCTTGCAGACCCTAGGGTCTACGGGGACTTGGACCATTGTGGCTGGACCACTAAGGAAGAAGAAGACCATGAGACTAAGGGAAAGGAGGAGACAAGCTCAGACGAAGACGAAGTCCCATTACCTCAACCAGGGGATATGCACGTGGAGTTTAAAAAGTCAAGCCTGCCGGATGAGCAAAGAAGCCCAAGATCGAGTTTATCCCTTTTCGTCTCTTGCAGGAAAACAAATAGGATTTGTGCAAAAGAATATTAAACCTTGAGCGGGATATCGATGATCTAAGGGAGCAAAATTCTGTTCTCAAGCGCAAGCTGAGAAGCAAGCCTGCATCAACAACTCCTTCTTCATCACCTCTGAGGACATAATTACATGGGTATGGGCACTCCCCTTGGAAACTGCCAAGCTTGGGGGAGGTGCCCCGGTATCGTATCACCATCACACTCCTACCTTTACCGTTTTACTTAGTTCGATCCTTTTAGTAATATCTTGATCTAGTAGATTGAAGTCTTGGTATGAATTAGTTTTGAGTTTTGCTTTGTGATCACTATGTAATCGAGTCCATGAGTTATGTATAATAAAGATTAGTGTTGAGTCAAAGGGCTTTGCTATCTTGCTATGATCTCGAAAAAATAGGAAGAATAAAAAGAATAAAAGAGTTCATATCGATCTTGTGGATAGTAATGACTTCACACATAGAAAGTATGAGGCTTAAAAGTTGTTGAGAATTGATAAACTTAGTTTTGGTCATCGTTGCAATTAATAGGAAGTAATAAGGAAAGAGAGGTTTTCACATATAACTATACTATCTTGGACATATTTTATGATTGTGAGCACTCATTAAAGTATGACATGCTAAAGAGTTGATGTTGGACAAGGAAGACAACGTAATGGTTTATGTTTTCTCGCATCTCAGTTAAAGTATATTGTCATGGATCATTCAAACATGTTGAGCTTGCCTTTCCCCCTCATGCTAGCCAAAATTCCTAGCACCAAGTAGAGATACTACTTGTGCTTCCAAATATCCTTAAACCCAGTTTTGCCATGAGAGTCCACCATATCTACCTATGGATTGAGTAAGATCCTTCAAGTAAGTTGTCATCGGTGCAAGCAATAAAAATTACTCCCTAAATATGCATGACTTATTAGTACGGAGAAAATAAACTTTATACGAGCTTGTTATGGAAGCAATAAAAGTGACGGACTGCATAATAAAGGTCCATATACAAGTGGCAATATAAAGTGACATTCTTTCGCACTAAGATTTTGTGTATCCAACCCTAAAAGTGCATGACAACCTCTGCTTCCCTCTGCGAAGGGCCTATCTTCTACTTCATGTCTTTTACTTTATGCAAGAGTCAAGGTGATCTTCGCCTTTCCCTTTTTCATTTTATCCTTTGGCAAGCACCTCGTGTTAGAAAGATCCTGATATATATATCCAATTGGATGTTCGTTAGCATGAATTATTATTGTTGACATCACCTAAATGTGAATACATTGGGAGGCAACATTATAAGCCCCTATCTTTCTCAGTGTCTGATTAAAACTCCATAACCATAAGTATTGTGTGAGTGTTAGCAATTGTAGAAGACTATATGATAGTTGAGTATGTGGACTTGCTGAAAAGCTCTCTTCTTGACTCTTTCTGATGTTATGATAAATTGCAGTTGCTTTAATGATTAAGATTATAGTTTGTTAGTTTCCAATGAAGTTTATGCTCCATACTTGACATTGTGAATCGATTGTTACTTGAGCATAAGAAATCATATGACAAAATCTATATATGTTGTTGTTATAAGAATGATCATGATGCCCTCATGTCCGTATTTTATTTTTATCGACACCTCTATCTCTAAACATGTGGACATATTTTTCGATTTCGGCTTCCGCTTGAGGACAAGCGAGGTCTAAGCTTGGGGGAGTTGATACGTCCATTTTGCATCATGCTTTCATATCAATATTTATTGCATTATGGGTTGTTATTTCACGGTATGTCACAATACCTATGGCTATTCTCTCTTATTTTACAAGGTTTACCATGAAGAGGGGGAATGCCGACAGTGGGGATTCTGGCTGGAAAAGGAGCAAATATTGGAAACCTATTCTTCACAGCTCCAAAAGTCCCGCAACTCCACGAAAGTCATTTTTAGATTTAATAAGAATTATTGGGCAAAGAAAGTACCTGAGGGGGCCCACACCCTGGCCAGGAGGGTGGGGGCGCCCCCCCCCCCCTACAGGGTGTGCCCCCTATCTCCTTGCCCCCTGGTGGCTCCCCGGTTCCCATCTTCTGCTATATGAGGTGTTTTATCCTGGAAAAAATCAGAGGCAAGCTCACGGGACGAAACTCCGCCGCCCCGAGGCGGAACCTTGGCGGAACCAATCTAGGGCTCCGGTAGAGCTGTTCTGCCGGGGAAACTTCCCTCCGGGAGGGGGAAATCATCACCATCATCATCACCAATGATCCTCTCATCGGGAGGGGGTCAATCTCCATCAACATCTTCACCAGCACCATCTCCTCTCCAAACCCTAGTTCATCTCTTGTATCCAATCTTGTATCAAAACCACAAATTGGTACCTGTGGGTTGCTAGTAGTGTTGATTACTCCTTGTAGTTGATGCTAATTGGTTTAATTGGTGGAAGATCATATGTTCAGATCCTTTATGCATATTATTACCCCTCTGATTATGAACATGAATAAGTTTTGTGAGTAGTTACGTTTGTTCCTGAGGACATGGGTGAAGTCTTGCTATTAGTAGTCATGTGAATTTGGTATTCGTTCGATATTTTGATGAGATGTATGTTGTCTCTCCTGGTGTTATGTGAACGTCGACTACATGACACTTCACCATTATTTGGGCCTAGAGGAAGGCATTGGGAAGTAATAAGTAGATGATGGGTTGCTAGAGTGACAGAAGCTTAAACCTTAGTTTATGCGTCGCTTCGTAAGGGGCTGATTTGGATCCATATGTTTCATAATGTGGTTAGGTTTACCTTAATACTTCTTTTGTAGTTGCGGATGCTTGCAATAGGGGTTAATCATAAGTGGGATGCTTGTCCAAGTAAGGGCAGTAGCCAAGCACCGGTCCACCCACATATCAAATTATCAAAGTACCGAACGTGAATCATATGAGCGTGATGAAACTAGCTTGACGATAATTCCCATGTGTCCTCGGGAGCGCTTTTCTCATTATAAGAAGTTGTCCAGGCTTGTCCTTTGCTACAAAAAGGATTGGGCCACCTTGCTGCACCTTATTTACTTTCATTGCTTGTTAGTCGTTACAAATTATCTTATCACAAAACTATCTATTACCTACAATTTCAGTGCTTGCAGAGAATACCTTACTAAAAACCGCTTGTCATTTCCTTCTGCTCCTCGTTGGGTTTGACACTCTTACTTATCGAAAGGACTACGATAAATCCCCTATACTTGTGGGTCATCACACAGCGCCCCCCAAAAAAACCTGGGTTCTCTTCTTCCTCCTCACTCCCACCCACCTCACGTCAGCTCGCTCCACTCGTACCCCCAAATTCCTCACCTCACTCCTACAGAAAACCCCAGCTCCCCTTCTTCCTCACTACTACAGAAAAAACCTCAGCTCCCCTTCTTCTCCACTCGCGCTACAACTACGCTCGTCATTCGCTACTCTGCTCAAATCCGTGAGCGCGACGTGACGCCCTCGAGGAAAATGGAGTCGGCTGACCCCAGCGCCTAGAAGATGAGGCTCCCGCCAGCGGTGACGCCTGTTGTAGATCCCGCACCCGGAAGCGCGGGGAGAAGCTGTGACCCCGCCGCCACCGGATCCCAGGAACCCGTAGAATCTCGGGTGGACCGCATCAGCGATCTCCCAGACGCCGTCCTTGGGGAGATCATCTCGCTTCTCCCCACCAAGGATTGCTGCCGCACCCAAGTCCTCTCAATTCGGTGGCGCCCTCTATGGCGCGCCGTGCCCCTTAATCTCGACTGTCATCAGCTATCTCTCTTCAATGATTTTGAAATCCCTAGAGCCATCATGTCCTCCCACCAGGGATCCGTTCAAAGCCTCTGCATCCTGTCTTGCTACCTGAGCAAGCATACCATGCCCTGCACGGTGGACGCCTGGCTGAAATCCCCTGAATTCACAGAACTACAGCTGCTTGAGTTCTACTATTCCCCTAGAAATCACATACCACATACCGAACGCCATGAACTTGTGCCCTCAGCACCGATGTCCATCTCGCGGTTTTCCTCCTCTCTCCACACCGCCACCTTTGCGTTGTGCTACCTACCAGACAATCTGTTACTAAACCTTCGACTCCCATTTCTCAAGAAACTTTCACTTGTGCGGGTTCGTATATTGGAGGCCTCATTGCACAGCATCATCCACTCCAGTTGCCCTGCCCTGGAGTGTTTGGTGCTTGTTTTCACAGTTAGAATCGGTTGTCTCCAAATAAAGTCACCTAACCTTGTAAGAATTGGAATTTCTTTTGACGGAAGGCAGCTCATCATCCAAGATGCCCCTTCACTTCAGAGGTTGATCCTTGATTCTAGTTATTCACCGTTGCAAATAACCGTCCTCTCTGCGCCTAAACTGGAGACCTTGGGTGTAATACATGATCTCTGTGCTCATTTCAATATGGTGTTTGGCTCCACAGTTCTTCGGGTACTTTATATTATCATCTACACTTGTAACCATAATTTGCATTTTAAATTTCTACCCATAAGTTATATATCATCTTGGAGTACACATTTGTACTAATATTATGTTCTATGCTCAATGAAGAGTTTCTCCATGGATGGCCTATCAATGGTGCTGGATTCTGTCAAGATCTTATATATCCAAATGAATAGTTTTGATCTGAACAAGATTATTGGCTTGCTGCAATGCTTTTCATGTCTGGAGAAGTTGTATATAAAGGTGATAATTTCACGCACATTGGAAGCCCGCATATAGTGTACTAGAATTAACCGTTCAGTTGTTGCTCTTTCGACACTCTTTTTTTAGACTTTAACTATTTTCAATCTTCATGTCTATTTAGGCAACAGGACGGGGTAAGAAAGTTATAACCAATCGGTGGATTCGTAAGCATCGGGATTTTCTCACTTCTCATGAGATTCGATTGAATACAATAACGCTAGAACAATATGTAGCCAACCGTGCAAACACTAGATTTGTCACATTCTTCCTGCTGAATGCGAGGTTACTATTGTCCATCAGGCTTAAGTTTATCAGTGGCATGGTTTTGATGGATGGGTATGTCGAAGAGCAAAAAAAGGAGTTTCAGGTGGGCAAAAGAGCATCTGAACGTGTCGGGCTTCTATTTACAACATATTGTGGTCATAATCCAGTAAATTTTACGATCCAGGATGTTCATTCTATGGACCTGACCGATCCATTTGACTGTGACTGCCGAGAACAGTGCTGGAGTTAGATGTTGTTGCCCTTTTCAACCTGGGTTTTTTTGTAAACCTGATGAACAATTAACCCTCGTGCTTTTGTACAGTTTGTAAGCTGGAGTTAGATGTTCCTGCCCTTTTCAACTCGGCTGTGACTGTCATATTTTCTGAACAAGTCAAATGGCTTGCCATTCGTTTAATTTATTGTGAAATATTGTAATAAATCCCAACCGAGGGAAATAACATCACTCTCGCTGGCTGCTTGAGCTCACTGTGCATTACAAAAGCCAAGTGATTAGCCCCCACCAACACCCACAAACTTATTTCGAACTAGCACATCAAATGGACTGTAAATTTTCATAGGAAAAGCTGCATGACCATGACAGATTTGGATTCTGACATTTGGGACCCGCGAGGAAATAACCTATCCAAGGTGGTGTCGACTTACTAGCCAATCAACAAACAATTCTGCCTACCAGCCGTTGGATTGACATCCAACATCTATCGTGTATCTTTTATCTCTTGTCTTCTTCCTCCAGCCGCCCAAACCGAACCACCCCGTCGACTCCGCCTGCTCCCGCATCCCATGGCTGGCTGCGCCTCCGCCGCCCTACCGTACGTACCCTCCAACGTTGGCCAGTCCCTCCCTCTATTCCCCCACACGTCCTGTTATTCGCTGGCGACGTTAGCCCCAACACGCACCCGCACCCGAACCAGTCAATCCTCGTACTCCCCTCCGCCTGCGACTGGACCGACGCATCTTCCATGGCTCCTGTTCATTCCGTCCAAGGCCTCTCCATCATCCTTTGCCTTGCGGCCTTGGTTCACTCATCGTGCGCGGTGCGCTGCCCTCTTTGTGTTGTCAACGTCATCAACAACCGAGAGGAACAAGGAGATGACTGTACGTGGAGAGGATGACAGTAGGGACCCACCAGCGTCATGGCACTATGCAAGCAAGTGCCTCTATATTACAAGCCCAAAAATATGGTTCCTCCTAATGGTTAGACATCTGGGGCTCACGCCATTGTCAACATAGTCAATAAACGAGAGAATTACACTACGAGCGGCTGACACCATGGACCCAGCAGGTCGCGCAGTTTTTTTAGGAACAAGCACTTGTTATTTATACTAGTTTTAGCGATGGATCAGGGTAACAATGGGGCTGTGCGGGGGCTGTGGCCCGTCTAGCCAGGGTTTTATTTATGTTTACCACATCATGAGCCTAGTTGTTTTTTTTTCTTGCTGAAAATGGCTAGCCCAGTTCTATTTTTTTAAAAGAAATACCCAAACAAGGCCTACTTGCTTTATCGGCCCTGCTGGGCTGCAAATCTTCCAAGATGAGGAGAGTTTCATTCGGTTTGCCCAGAAATGGGCTGTACATTTTTAAAACACATCAAACCGAGAATTAGTTTTAATTTTTTTTCATTACAAGATTTTAAATTCCATTGATTTTTATGCGTGGACAATTATTTGGATTTTATATTTATATAAATTATTTTTCAAAATAGTTTGAATATGAATCGATATTTCTGGATTAAAAACAGTTGACCGCACCGAAATATGCAAAATTTCGTATACTTTTTAACCGTGGCCACAATATGGGGTGTAATGCTAACAAAAAGAAGATGGGATCCAAAAAAAATCTTAAGAATTAGAAAATGGGCTGTCCATTATTAGAAATAATGGCAAATGGGTTGTATGTTGTTTTCCACAAATTTGAGGCTGACTTGTGCGCCTACTACAGGTTGACACGTATGCTTTCATAAAAAAAAGGTTGACGCACACGTAATGCCCTGTCAACTTAGTCAACACACGAGAGCTGTGACTATTGGATGTCCATCCAACGGCTGTCGTGCTTCTTCAATCTATGCTCTCCATGCTCCAGCTGCTCAAACAAGCGCCGGCGGGACTGCCTGATCCCTCCTCCCGCGGCCGGCTATGCTGTCGCATAGGCCTCACGGCCCCACCGTACCTCCATCACTGGCCTAGCCATCCCTCTACTCATCCACACCTGATGTTATTCTCTGGGGACGGCAGACGAACCAGTAAACCCTTGTACCCCTCCACGTGGGAAACAACTGCTGAGTATTGACTGGCTCTGTGTCGTTCCCTTCCTAGGCCTCGTCGTCGTCCACCGCCCTGGTGCTCTCGGCGCGGCCTGGTCAACGTGGTCAATGAATGACATCCATCAGAAGTGGACTGTACGTGGAGAGGCTGACAGCTGGGTCCATGGCCGCACGCAAGGAAATGCCTCCTTATTACATGCAAAATAATGATTCCTCCACCTGACAGCTAGGACCCACAAGAAGGGCCTCTGTATTTCGCGAAAAAAACATTCCCCCCGCTGACAGGTCGGACCCACCAGCTATATCTTCGCACGCAAGGAAGTGCCTCCTTATTACGCCCAAAAAATGAATACCCCCTGCTAGCTAGGACCCACCATATTGTTGGGCTGACTCGTGGGCCTACTAAATTGACGGGGACGGAGGGCTTTGTCAACTTAGTCAATACTCCAATGACCGTATGATGTCCATCCAACGGTCATAGTGCTTCTTCAACCTCTGGTCTTCTTTCTCCAGCCCCCCAAAGTAGCGCCGGTCGTGCCGCCTGCTCCTGCCTCTCGTGGCCGGCTGTGCTACCGCAGAAGCCTCACCGCCCCCATACTACTCCCGCCACTGGCCAGGCCATCCCTCCACTCACCCACACCCCCTGTTATTCTACGGTGATGGCAGCCTCACACCGCATCCGAACCAGTGAACCCTCGTACTCCTCTCCGCGTGGGCATCCACTGCCGCGTCTTCCCCAGCTCTGCATCGTCCCCTTCCTAGGCCTCGTCGTCGTCCACCGCTGTGGTGCTCTCGGCACGACGTGGTCAACGTGGTCAAGGAACAACTTCCATCGGACGTGGACTGTACGTGGAGAGGCTGACAACTGGGTCCACGGCCGCAGCAAGGAAGTGCCTCCTTATTACGCGGAAAATAATGATACCTCCACCTGACAGCAGGGACCCACCGGACGGGCCACTATATTTTGCGAAAAAAATGTTTCCCCCCTGACTGCTGGGACCCACCAGGTACATCTTCGCATGCAAGGAAGTGCGTCCGGGCAAAAAAAACACAATTCGCCCCCCTGACTGCTGGGACCTACCAACTACATCTTCGCACGCAAGGAAGTGCGTGACAGACGGGGCCCACCTAGTCGAAGCATATGTAGCATTGTCATTCTGGTCGCGAACGTGTACGTACATACTGGTGGATGTAGAGGCACGCACGTGTGGTAGTAGAGCCACGCACGTAGCATGTACACGTACGTACAGCGGCCAGGGTGCAAGAAAGAAAATACGGCCACGTACGTACATACGGGCAAGGTCTCGAACGCCTACTCGCGCATACGTACGGCCAGGACTCGTGTACATGGCTGGGTCAGAACGGAGAAGCAACGTCGTCGTTGTGTTCATGGGGAGCCAACCGGCTGGGTCGAAACGGAATGCATCGTCATGTTCATCGGGAGGGCTTGGATAGAACAGGCGATAGAAACGAGGGTTGGCGTACCGTAGAACGGAGGAAACGGCCTTGTGTTCGACCGGCCACGTTCAAAACGGGATCCTGTTCATCGGGAGGGGTCTGGCGTACTGCAAAACGGAGGAAACGGACCTCCTACGGTCGAAACGTGGGTCCTGTTGATCGGGAGGGGTGTGGCGTACCGCAAAACGAATGAAACGGACTTGTGTTGGAACGCTACGGTCGAAACGGGGGTCCTTTTGATCGGGAGGGGTGTGGCGTACCGCAAAGCAGACGAAACGGACTTGTGTTGGAGCGCTATGGTCGAAACGGGGGTCCTGTTC